>NC_088933.1:25397500-25520000 GCF_038396675.1 Hydra vulgaris | reverse complement strand
TTGATAACTTATATATTGAGTATTTCATTATGGCAATTACATACTGGTGGTAGGCGATCTAAGTTGTTCAACAGGCTCTCACTATTTCGATGGTTTTCTATTATGAATAATGAATTAAGGATGTAAGTTTCCGCTGGAACTTCATTAGGATCATATGGATATATTCCACAGGCTCGAAAACCAGTTTTAATATTATCTGAGGTAACAGATTCACTTCAAGCCTTCTTAATCAGTCCACAAAATGTTACTTTGGAAACTGGTGTCCTAGGAAAGTTAGTGATCAAATTTTCACATGCCTTTCTGTAAGTCTTCTAAAGTGGACCAAATACTATTCTATCGCAAGGCTATAGCCAATTGGAAGTGTGTGCAGGCAACTCAACAATATGTAATTTGTTTGCCACGACCAAATCTAACAGTTTAACGAAGTTGTGAGACTCATGGCCGTCTAGAATTAGTAACTAATGTCTGTTTTTTTCAATTTTTAGAAGAAATAACTTTGTAAACCATAGAAATGCAATGCCTTGTTTTGTCCAACCACTGTCTGAAACACTCCATGTACTTTCTTCTAGGGCATTTTTAATTTAAAAACTCGAGAGAGACCTAGTAGTTTTTCCTTTAACAATGAAGTGTGGTGGAAGAGAGTTCCCCATTGCGTTGACATGCATTGCATTGACTCTGATTGTTTGCTGGTTACCTGATTGACAACAATATAGATATTTAACTCCTTTTTTTAGCAACAATTTATCCAGGGCGATAATGAAAGTACATCCTAGCCTCATTTATTATCCAAATGTTTTGTGGTTTCTGAAGTAGGTTGTTTTCTGTTACCATATATTTAAGAATGGAAAAATATTTCGGCACTTTACAAACATGATGTCTGAACACTAATGTCTAATAGCTGCTCTACCTTCTGGTTGACCTAAAGCTAAATCTTTGTGCCTTTTGCAGATCCCACGCCATCATTTTTTTGTTGGAGTTCCGTTCTTGTTTGATTTTATATGTTTTAAAGCAAAATTCTCAGCGTATTTTAGAAGTGATGATCAACCAAATCCAATTCCTAAAGCCGCATAATTATATGCAAAATCAATTTCTTTTTTCTTCTTCATCTAAAATAGTTGGATGTCTAGGTTTGGCTCCCATTTCCGTTTCTCCAGAAAGTCAAATTTGTAACGAACATCTTGGAACGTCAAAAGCTTTACATGCTACTCACTAAGAAACTCCATTTTTAAGAGCTTTAATTTTTTTTTTTAATTATCATGGATTTTTCTAGTTTTTTCTTTTTCTTTTTTTTTTTTTCCATTCCAAAGTAAAGAAAATTCTTAAGTAAAAAAGCACCATGAAAAGTAATTATAAAATCATTACGACTGCCTAAAAAAAGGTGTCTACGTTTCTATGTTTATATCATAAACGTGTACTCTTACATTACAATCATATACATGTACTTTTATGCACATGGTTTAGATGGTTTACACATAAAGACCTCTATGATTTTCTATAATGTCATTTTTGGTGAAATGATGTTACAGAAAATTTGAAGCAAGTTTCCAAAACTGGACAACCTTCCAACATATTTATTAACGTAAATACTTTAGAGTATTTTTATAGTGACACTGTCACTAGAATGACAGCAAGTTTATCATCCAAGGTTTACAAAGACTTTCTATCTACATTGTTATCTTATGTGAGTAGTCTTCACCATTGCAACAAAGCCAATGATATTGATTAATATCAAGAAAATATATATACATACCTCTATATATGCCACGATTAGGCAAAATAACAAAGCAAAACAAATAAGTAAAGCCAAGGTCAAGCCATTGGGGCTGAGGTTGAAAAACTAGAACCATTACATAAAATATCCATTTTTAATAATAAAACTTGGTACTAACTTAAAGTCAAATATGTTCTTAAGCAGCATAATGTAGCAATAAGTATTGAAATAAGTGAAAACATAACGGGTCCCCTACTTTTGTGAGCCCATAAGTATTCACTATATTTGAAAAATTTCTTAAACTGCCAAAAACAACAAAAATTGAAGATAAGTTATAATTAAATGTCTTCACAAGTCATAGATCATCCAAGTCATTTTTTAAAATCCGGAAAATTGTTTGAATAAAATATCAGGAAAAAATCCAGAATTTGTTTTCCCTTATTTTCTTTTTAAATTTGACTTTAGTCCGAAAAATAATAATCTCTGACAAGGGCTCTGTGCTGCAGCACAACTATAGTTGTTATAAATGATAAAATGTGCATAAAAAATAAAAACCATCAGAAACTATGCAGTGTATCAAGCAATTTAACTTTCTCTCTCTTTTTATATATATATATATATATATATATATATATATATATATATATATATATATATATATATATATATATATATATATATATATATATATATATATATATATATATATATATATATATACATATATATTTATATATATACCTCTCATATTGAAAATATTTCTTTCACGTGCACTTGACACAAAAATAGATTTTCGAAGATAAGACAAATTTCGGCTGCACTCACAATTGCCGCTTGACTTGACTTTTCAACCTGATACTCGGGTAGGTACATTAAATTTCGAGCCTGATGCTCGAAATTGGGCGATAATATCTTACTTGCAAACGTAGTATTTGCTCTCCTGTAAAATAATGTTTTATTGAGACACAACTTATTGCCATATAACTACCGCTATAACGTGCGATAAAAAGTCCTTAAATACGTTTTTAAGAATAAGAACAACATTGTACCGGCTCTGCAGGCGCCCAATATAATTAGTCCCTTAATATGTATATATATATATATATATATATATATATATATATATATATATATATATATATATATATATATATATATATATATATATATATATATATATAAATATATATATATATATATATATGTATACATATATATAAATATATATATATATACATATATATATATATATATATATATATATATATATATATATATATATATATATATATATATATATATATATATATATATATATATATATATATATATATATATATATGTACACATATAATATATATATGTACACATATAATATACATATATACATACACATACATGCATATATAATATGAACCATGTGAGAAAAGATTGCAAAGATTGAAACTTACATTCTTTAATCATTTAAGTTAAAGAGATGAATTAATACAACAGTTTAAATTTGCTTACCACATTGATGGAGTTATTTTTTATTCCTCTTAGACTCTACAAAATTCTCCAGTAAAATACAATTTTCACAAAACGCAATTATAAATTTTTACCTCAACTAGTCAAAGGATGCATGGGACGTGGCAAATTCTTTAAAGAGTTTATATCATCTCTATCTAAATGTGTTGCCTTTTTTGCAGCATACCTGTGTCAACAAGATAAAAAAATTATTGTTTCTATATTTTTTATTATAAACTTGACAAAAAATTAATTTTTTTTTACTTGCCATAGTTATACTAATTTTGAAATAAATAATAACACAACATATCAATCTGTAACACTAGATTAATTAATTTAGAAAGTTAATTTTCAATTAAATTTTTTTTTTTTTTTAAAGACACTAATTTCTTCACAAATTGACTTTTATATTTCATTATATTTAAATACTATTTGAATAAGTGTGTTGTATTGTGTTGGTGTTACCGCAATAATTCGAGCTTTCTGATTCTGAGTTTCCTAGACCACCTTCATCTGATGATTTGTAATTTATTTATTCATAGTTTATCTTTTTTATCTGCATTTTTACTTTTTCAGGACACTTTTAACATTTTTCAAAACGCTTTGTCATTCAAGATCCATTTTTAGAAATAATATTGTGACGAAAAGAACCTCTAACTTTTTCCGTTTTGCTGATTTGGTTAAAAGGTTTAAATAAATGGGCAACTAAGGTTTTCTTTCTGCCCCCTGTATGACCAGCTTAATCATAATTGATTAACAACAAGAAATATGTATATATAATGTAGTTCTTTATGGTATAATATAGTTCTTATATACATAAATATGTATATGTATAAATATATATATATATATATATATATATATATATATATATATATATATATATATATATATATATATATATATATATATATATATATATATATATATGTAATGTATATAGACTTTGTTGCCTTAAAATGCCCTTTAGATAAAGAATCACAATTCAGTGTTTTTACTTTTCATAAAAACACTGAGACTCCCTCCCTCCCTGCTAATTAAGTTAAATTTAGTAGCTTTAATTATATATTTTTGAATATTCCCCAAATAAACAAACCATTGTGTGCAGGGGCGGGCTGAGCCTTGAAATCGGCCCAGGAATTTTACATTTGTTCGGCCCACATCAAAGAAAAAGAAAGTATAGAAACGGTTTAAAAATTGATAAAACCTGAGAAAATATTTGAATTCAAATTAAATTTCATTTTTTTCTTCTCTTTCTTCTCTTGCATTCAATTATGAAATTTTTGACCAATCTGATTTAGGCCGGCCCACCAACCCAAATTCATACCAACCCACCGGGAATACTCCTGGTGCTCCCTGGGGCCAGTCCGCCACTACTTGTGTGTCATTTTTTCTTTTAAATGACCAAAAAAGCAAAAATTAAAAGCAAGTCACATCTTTCGGTTATATGGTGTATTGGATCTTTGCAGTGTCGGCCTATATTTTAAAAACAAACAATTATTTTTAAGAAATATTGTTCAACCTCTTGCCTATAAGGTTAAAATTAAAATGCAATAATGGTTAGTTTTTTTTATCTGAATATATTTTTCTGGATTTCCGAAAAGTTTTCCGTACATACAAATTTAAATTTATATTTTAGCAATATATGTTTTTTAATTTTTTAGTCATTACCCATACAAAAAAATAAGAAGTGTTTCAAAAAAGTTAGGAAAACCACCAGCTTAAAGCTATGTTATGATTTCATATATAAGTCATTTCTGGATTTTTTTTGCAAAATGTTCTAAGGATTTTTAAAATGGCCTGAATGATCATTGTTTTCAACCTGATAATTTTGTAAAATTTAAACTAATATGAAGTTTATCAAATTGCATAAGTAATATAAAAGCAATTTTTTTTTAATTCTAAATCACTTATGTTTTGCAATACAGGTAAAAAATAAATTGTTAGCTGTTATGCAAACTGTGTTGAGTAGTAATGATGCTGTTGATACAGATTTTGACTACTTGTTTAAAATAGTTCTTATTGGTGATGCTGGAGTTGGGAAGACTGCTATAGTTCATCGATTCAAGTATAATACATTTGTTGATCGACATGCCAGCACTATAGGAGTTGATTTTACTATCAAGACAATTCAAGTTGATGATAAAAAGATTAAGGTGCAAGTTGTTTAGAAATACATTTATTATTTTTTGGTTGTCAAAAGTCATTAAATTTTATTATTAGTACTAAATTTTAAAACTTTAAGTTATGAAAATTCTTATGTCGTAATTAAGAACATGGACATATAAAACAGAGGTAGACCCCGTTTAGTCAGGCATTTATAACGTATGCATATATCAGGGCTCAATTTAATTTTTTTAAAGGTCCCAGACACAATGTCTGATTAAAACTTGTTTAGGTTGAACAGTGTCTGATTAAATTTTTAGAATATAATTTTTACGGAACCGAGTTATGCAATCGAAATCTTTGTCATGTCATTCAGTTTATTTAATGTTAGTCTAGTGAAATTGTAGTTTCTTTCCTTATTATTTAGAATATTTTATGGCAGAATATTTGTTTTT
This sequence comes from Hydra vulgaris, assembly GCF_038396675.1. NCBI lineage: Eukaryota > Metazoa > Cnidaria > Hydrozoa > Anthoathecata > Hydridae > Hydra > Hydra vulgaris. The sequence goes on along the minus strand of NC_088933.1, from coordinate 25,514,222 downwards.
TAATAAAATAGTTTCAATTTAATATTGTATGTTTTTTTAAATAGACTTCAATTTTCATGTTGTTACTGACAAACTCTTATTATTGTTTTTGTTTACTATTTGACAACGGCTGTTTAATAAAAAACATCGTTATGTCAAAAATAACTTTTGATCATTAATCTTTTTTAAAGTTTTAATTTTGCACTAAGGCTTTAAATAAAATTTAAAATTAATTTTAATGACCGTATAAAATATATGCATTATGTACGGTCATTCTGGGTAACATTGAATGCTTTGTGCTAGTTTTAACCCTATACGATTTTTGTTACAAACCAGAAACAAATGTTTTTGCATAAAGAGTGTTCAGATGATCTCCTTTTTCTAGATTTTTATAAGTTTTTTTAATTTGGTATCTTTAGAAAACAAAGTGAGGATTTAAAGTTACACTTGCATTTAAGTTAACTTTGAATACTATTAAACAAAATGTCCATTTTAATCTTTTTATTTTAAAAATGTGTACATTTCTTTGTATCATTTTATATAATTTTTAAATACATCTAGTTAAAATATTTTGACAATAAACATTCAAATTACTCAATAAAATAATACAAATCACTAAATAAACTTATGGATCAAATTTTAGGTTTATGAAAAAAAAATTTGAAAGATATAATATAATTCCTTACTCATAAACATTTACTATTAAAAGAAATATTACAGTGTTTAAGGTTTACAAATAATCAGAGTTATAATATCTTGAATGTGAATGAAATTAATGTCCCCTCACTTAAACCAACACTGTCATCATATTTCTAAACAATTTATCAGCAATTTCAATTTTTCACTTGGATAGGGAACAGAGTTTCCTCATACCCAATGAATTTAAAAAAGCTGTTGGTTCTTGGTTTTAGTAGATGTCATAAGAACTCTGTTCTGAGACATCGATTTTTTTTAACATTATCATTATCTCTTTTATTTTGCAAAATCAAAATCAACTCGGACTTGTTCATATTTCACAAGTCCATTATGTCGAGTTACAATAAATTCTTTTATAGTATAACCATGATATACACCATTTTCAACATTCTTTAAATTAATGTATCGTTTTTTCCGCTATGATCCAGATAAGTTTTTAAAAAACTTTTCAAATCATTAACACCATATACATTTGGTATTCCTTTGATACTTTTTTTTTTTTGTTATTTCACCTCCTTAAGGCCCAGAAGACCACTACAGATGAGGAGGCTACTTAATTGTGGTTAAAACCCTCTCTCAACTCTACAACTCCGAAACACGAACCTTGACGAACAAGGCTGCTGCGCGGAGAAACAAGTTGAGCGCGGTACTACCAGGGACGTGGTGGGGATCAAACTCGGAACCCCTCGCTTATGAAGCGAGCGCTTTACCACTACCACTTACTTAACATACTTTACCAATACTTTAACAAAGTAAGTCATTTTTGAAACAATATTCCTCTAGAATACTAGTGATGTGCCGGAACCAGTTTATGCCGAGTCTCCGATTCCGGGTGCCCGGCTGAAAATCGGGTCAGATTCCGGGTACCCGGCACCGAGTCCTTTTTTTTTAAAGTTGGAATAAAAACTTGTGAAATCTCTAGCGATGAACTATTCACACAAAACACACTTTTTATGCTAACTAACCAAAAGTTATGCAGCGAAACTACCATTTAGCAAAATAGTTGTGCAACAGTTTTTTAATAACTATACTTAGTTTAAAGTTATTTTCCTCTCCTGGTGGTTCCGGCCTAAATAGTATTTTGTGTGGAAGGGGGCAAAATTCGAAGTTCCGCCACTGAAAGTTTTATTAGGGAAAGTAAAAGATTAAGAGAAACAAAGAATTGCAATAAAAGGGTAGACTTTCTTGACTGTAGTGTGATTAAAATAGAACAAATTTGAACAAATAAAAAGAACTTAAACAACACTTATTTGCTGTATCTTATTTTAATTAACTTTATAATATCTTATTATAATATCTTTTAATATCTTATTTGCTGTATCTTATTTTATTAACTTTAGATCGTAATGAACAAACATTAGGTATTCTCCGTTATCTGCTTTTAGTCTGCTCCTTGTTGCTCCGTATATGTCCCCACCAGCACTAAATAACCTTTCAATTTCTATTGATGACAGAGGTGCTGTAAGATATTTTAATGCCATTTTTTTCAGTTTTTCCACTGCATTCCACATTTACTCCACCACAAAAACGGACAACCTGTATTTTCTAAAAGAGGCAGAGATAAATAGTTTTCTATTTCTTAAGTAATTGCAGACTTTAATATTGTTTGCTTCTTAATTATGTCAGCAACTTCAATATCTATTGGTTCACTTTCTGCCACGGAATGTTTTTCACTCTGCTTTCTTCCATTTCTTATAAAAGCTACATCTTTAAAACAATCATCAATGCTAATGAATCCAGTAGAGGCTGGAATCCAGTAGAGGCTGGAATCCAGTAGAGGCTGGAGCTTTTACTATTGGAACATTGTTGGAGTCAGAGTCAACAACATCTTGCACTCCTTGCATTTCTTTCCATGCTTCTTAAACCCACTCTATAATAATATTTTCATCTGGATGTTGATAAAGTAATTTATATCGTGGATCCAAAAATGTTGATACACAACATTTTATTAAGCAAAAATTTATCAAGTCTTTTAGTAACAGATTTTATTAGTTCATCAATCATCGTCATAATCCCAGTATATTTATCACTTGATGAACCTTTTTGTAATAAAACTTTTAATCCAAGAACAGATGGTATAGTTTTTGCGCAAGTTTCATCCCTCCTACCACATTTTTTTGTTAAGTTTTTAAATGGAGCAAGAATGTAAACAAGTTTTTTGACTATTCCCCATTGATAATTAGTAGGAAGGTTAATTTCATAAAACTCTGCTGCATAAGTGGCCAAAGGAACTTTTTGTTCAAACGCTCTTTGTAGCATTTTAAATGAATTGTTCCAGCAAGTTGGAACATCTTGTTTCATTTTGTGAGGTTCAGTACTTAATTGCTGCTGAATTGATTTTAATTTTGCACATGCTATTAGTGAATGAATAAAATGGGTTGTTATTCCTCTGCATAAAGTTAAAATCTCCTTGATGGTTTTTTGGCTAAATATAAAGTCATGAATACATAGCTGCAAAGTATGGATAAAGCATGGAATTGATGTCATTCCACTGTTTTTTACTGCACCCTTCATATTGCTTGCATTATCGGTAACAATAAGATAAATTTTGCTTAGCGGGATTTCAAAAGATTCTAAACCTTTTTGTAAATACTCTTTTATATAAACACCTGTGTGATTTTCCAGAAAATGAATTACTCGAAGAACAGCAGTTTCTTGGGAAAATTTAGTTGGATCTATACTGGATGTCCAGTAATGCGATTTTCGCAGTATCCGCTGTCCAAATATCTGTCGTCAGAGACAAATAGTTTGCCGCAGAAATTTTTATTTTTATATCTTCAAACAGTTCATCATATTTGCATGTGATTATGTTTTGGCTAAAATATGTTCTACATGGTAATTTCTAATTGGGGTAAGCATCTTTTCATGGTAATTTCTAATTGGGGTAAGCATCAGTTCATTAAATCCCGTATCTTCAACAATAGAAAATGACTGAATATCTAATGTGATAAGTTTTCCTATTATTTTATGGATTCGAATAGATCTGTGGTCATCAATATTCCATAGTTTTTTTTTGTTTAAAGCCTGAATAATGTTACTTTGTACTGTATTGGTGGTTTAAACTCTTTGGAGTGCTTTAAACGCAAATGTTTTACCATTCCTGTAGTTCCATAAAACTTTAAAGATTTTCCTTCTCTTGTAACTAAACTATCACATAGTTTGCACTTGCTCATATGAGGAGTTGTGCTTATATCAAAAAACTTCTATGCTATACTTTTTTTATTCATAATTTTTCTTTCAAATAAAATTCTATAAATATAATGAAAGTACGTTTGATATCATATGTTTTCAATTATTTTATATAAAACGATAATTTTTTTAATAATATGCTCGAATTAAAATATAAAAAATATGTAAAATATTTACCTTATATCTCTACTTTTATGATTTGTGCTTGATACAAATGAAAAGCGCTATCAGCATTCGACAGAAGAAAAATTTTCTTGTATTCTAACAGAATAAAAAGAAGCTATTAAATATTTTTTACCACTATTCATTTTATTCATATTCTCAAATTATTTTCTTTAGCGTTACGGTTTTTGTATCCGTATAAATTTTTTTGCAAAAATATATTGAAAAATATTTTAAGTGAGATTGTTTTAAGTTAATAGAACTTTGTGGTTATCGACTACATAACGCTCTTAGAATTATATCAAGAAGTTTATTGGTTGAAGTTTATTGGTAGAAACTAAAAGAAAAATCAATTTAAGATAAAAAAAAAAGATACCCGGTGCTGGGTACTGTAACAATTGGTCAATACCGGGTACCCTGTAAAACAACCGATTTTATATATACTATAGTATTCTATAGAGATGTGCCGGATACCCGGGGACCCGGCACATCTCTATAGAATACTATTGGCAATATGGTGCCTCACTGGTTTACAGTGTTGTTTTTTAAATTTATAGAATGTTGTTTTGGGTACTTCAAAAAATTTAGATGCCTCAACAATTAATGTTTTTGCTATTTTAGTTTTCCCTAACGCCTCTTGAAGAGTAGAATTTAAGTAGTTGGGTTCAGTACAATATTTTCTTGTGTCAGGATGAGTTCTTAAATATTTTCATGACATTTTTGAATGCTAAAAATATGAAGATTATAATAAATAAAGATAATAGTTATTAATAAAAATTAGTTTATTAACAGCATATTGGCCAAAATTATCAAAATAGTCCCCCCCCCCTTCTTCCCTCCCCGGTTACTACGGGCCTGGAAAGTGACAACTAATTATTCAAAAATTATTTTACTTTTTATTGTTAAAATACTTTGATGTTTTAATTTTTAATAAATAATATTAAAAATTAAAACATCAAAGTAAGTGAACAATAGTTATTTTAATTAGGCTACTACATTAAAAAGATGTCTTTTATTTATTATGTATTATTGCAATGTTACCCAGATAGCAAGAAAAACATTTTTGGCTAAAATTGAATATTCAAAGTTACCTTGATTTTGGTTATATTTTAGCTAAGTGAAACTATATATCCCTTTTGTAGCAAAAAACATGTAAGTTAATATTATTTTAGAATTATGGTAAAATTTGACAAATAAATCATTATAATACAAAAAAATTAACCTGATATTCTCAAAACAATACAAAATTTTCTAAATTGAAAACACACTATGTTATCACCACTTCTGACTGTTTCACTGGAATAGGATAAAAACATAATTTTTGGTAAATAAAAATTATTTAACTATGGTAAAACTTCTGTAAAAAAAATAGTTTATCATATTCTCATTGGTTGAAGCAACAGGCAAAGAAATTACCTAAAAAAAAAAAAGTTGAAAACATTTGCAGGTTTTGTTCATTGTTATTCGCAAATTCAATGTTACGCAGAATAACTGCAAATTAAATGTTATATTTAGGCATTTCCAAAAAATCACGCACAGAAACTTGCATATGTTTTGTTTATTATTTTCATAACAATAAAACTGGCGATCTTCAATTTGCTCTCATTTAATTCTCACCTATATAAATATTTTGTTAACAAAAAATGGTATACATAAGTAATGTTAACAAAGAATAAATTAAGTTGGAAACAGAATCATGCACAGAACAGAAAAACTCAAATTTTGGTTACTAGATAAATAAACTTCAATTCCTCAAAAAATATAAGCTTCAGCATTATATATATATTTTTTTAAATGATGTTTTAAACATTAGTAAAGCTGTCCAGAAAGTTACAGGGTTGCACTATGTATCATAGAGTCACAGTAATCGTTTAAATGCAGTTCATGAATAATCACCCATGGAAGTTGAATAATCACATTCAGATTCATGAATAATCACGCACGACTTTCGTGCATGATTATTCTTGAATAATCACAGGCAATTTATTTTCTGTTATGAAATTAACAAATTCACACGAAGTTGCGAATTTGTTAATTTCATGCAGATATTTTTAAGAAAATAAATTGCCTGTGAGTATTTTAAGTGAGATATTATACCTCTACGACTCACATTTAGTATATTTTCAATAAGATATGGCAGTTATCAATTATTTCTAGCTAAAGTATAGCGTTTTGAAAATTGTTGTTTTTTTTCAAACAGTAGCGATATTATTTTGCAAAAAAAATATTATTTAAAAATATATAAGGAATTATTTAAAAAAATGTTTTTTTTTAAACAATTTTTTTTTGGCAACTTTTTGAAAAAAATGTTTATACAACTAAAAAATATCATGTTTTTTTCTTTTCAATAATTAATTTCGTCTTTCAATAATTTAAATAAAATTTTTTCATTTATTAAACAATCAGTAGAAGTAATTTGTAAAAGTGTTTTGCTTAACTTTAGTTAAACTTTTTAAAAGATAAGTTTTTTATTAGTAATTTTTTTGGAAAGCAGTTTAAAATGTAACAAAAGTAATTTTAACTTCAATTTTTTTTAATTTTAATTTAAAGGTAATTTCTATTCTTTTTTTCTTTTTTTTCCCTAGTTTAGTTTAGCTTAATGTTTCTTTTTTCAGCCTTTTTCTGAAATGTTTAAATCATCAAAAAAAAAAATTTTTATTTAGTTTTTATTTAATATATTTCCATAATATAGTTTACATAGTTTACATTTTTATCTATATAACTTTTTATCTTTATATCCGGTTATATTTTTGTTCAAATTCTCAGTTATTTTTAGTTGTTAAACATCCAAATTTTCAGTTTTTTAAGAAATTGATAATCTTTTTTCCTTTCATCGCAATGTTCGTTTTTCAGTTTTAATAAAATAACACGTCATTTTTTTTTCCTTCTTCTTCTTTTAAATCGTCTCAAGTTCTAGACAATCAATAAGGACATAGATATTAGGAAATTGCTGTTTTGACCAATGTGTTCCAGTATGATAATTTTTTTTGTTTAATTTATTTTTGTTTGTATGAATTTTTGTTTGTATGAATTTTTGTACTTTTAATAAATTATGATAGAGAATATAATCACCACATCAATAAGATTAAAAATAAAATAACAAAAGGAAAGTTAAAATAAAAACTTGGTATCTGATATATGATATAATGATCTTGTCGTCAAAACCATAAAACGTTATAATAAAATATAACTTAAGCTATTAATAAGTATAAACAAATAAAAATGACAAAATACAAAAACAAAAGAGCGTGTTTATGTAAATTTCTTATATTTAAAAGTATTTCAAAATATTGTCATTAAAAAGATTGAATTCTTTTAATTTTTTTTTAATTTTTTTTTATTTTTTCTACTTTTTTAAATTCTTTTTAATTTTTTAAAGACTGGCAAGGTAATTGATAAATCAAAATTAGGTAAAATGATTTTGTTTCACAGATTAGGTACACAATAAACTATGCAGAACTGATTGAATTTTGTTTGACAAAAGGGTTCATAGAGTGAGTTATCATTTTGTAGTGTATACTTAGTTTTTGTTTTTAAGGTAATAAAATCTTTAAAATTGTGTAATGATTTTACATTGAAACAGAACATAGTATTTTATATACATTCACTTCATAAATATTAAGTACTTTTATATTTTTTAATAAAAACCTTGAATGCGTACATCAATTTTCAAAACAAACTAAGCGTTTTGCGTGTTTCTGACGATGATAAAGAGTACGCAACTTACTTTTGCTTGTACTTTCCCAAGCAATATTTGCATAGTTAATATAACTATGTATAAATGATTAATAGAGTTGGATTAAATGGTTTTGTTTAAATAATTTCTTGACTTATAGTGGACTTCTATATTTTTAGAAACTTAAGTGCAAATCTAGTCGATATGCAGTTTCCATGTAACATTCTCATCAAGATAAATGCCAAGAAAACTAGTAAAAGTTTTCCTTTCTATTTCAAGTTCATCAATAAGAATTTTTGGCATGGTTGTTGGTAAAAAACATTTTTTAGATATAGGGTGAAACAGAATATATTTTGTTTTTATGAAGGTTTAAGGTTAATTTGTTACATTTAAACCACTCAGATACGCATTAAAGTTCTTTATTCATATCAGAAAACAGCTTAATAATATTACTGTTGATAAGAACAAATTCATATCATCAGCAAACATAATACTTCGAAGATTAGCTGCTTTACTTTAATCATTAATATAGATTAAAAACATACCTAGGAGGACCTAGAATAGTGCCTTGTGTAACACCACAGGTTATTTCAATATAGTCACTTTAAAGGCCATCATTAGAAGTAACAAATTGCTTTCTATTTGATAAGTAACTATGAAACCATTTTAGCATATTGTTATTAATTCCATAGTATTCGAGCTTTTTAAGCAATATTTCATGGTCAATAGTATTGGAAGCCTTCGAAACATTAATAAAGATTCCTCGGGTATATATATATATATTTTTTTTTCGAAAGATTCTGAGATTTCCCTAATAAATTGAATAATTGCGTGCTCAATTGAAATATTTTTTTTAAAGCCAAACTGTTTGGTATATATTATATTATTTTGGTCAAAATATTTAAATATTATATATTATTCTTTCTAATAATTTTAAAATAGTTGAAAGAACCAAAATTGGGCGATAGTTATTAATATTTGTTTTAGCGCCTTGTTTGTAAATTGGTATAACTTTTGCAATTTTCAATTGATCCGGTAAAACTCCTTGTTTTATAGATGCATTAAATACTTTATAAAGAATATCTTTCAAAATTTTATAACAATCTACAACTATGTTACCACCTACTTCATCAGCACCAATAGTTTTATTTCTTTTTAGAGATTTAAAGCCTCTATCAAGCTCATCGTGGGATAATTCAGTAGAATACTCATTGTTATAATGAGATTTATTTATAGGACACAAGCTGTCTTCAAATGAACTCTCGGTCATAGGAATTTTTTTAGAGAGATTGGTTCCAATTTCAGTAAAAAATTTGTTAAACATGTTTGCAATTTTGTTTGGTTCACATATATTTACATCTTCAAATTTTATAGTTTGTGGTAAAAAACATAAGTGATTTTTTGATTTTCCTGTTATTTCTTTTATTGTTTGCCAGATGTGCGTTGAATTGTTTTTAAATTTATTGATCAGATTGGGATAATTTTTTTTTTTTAGATTTTTACGAATTTTTTCAAATAAATTTTTTTAATTTTTACACATTTTTTCATTTGCAGAAGATTTAGTCTTTAAATATTTTATATACAAGTTTTGCTTTATTTTTGAAGATTTTTTTAAGCCTTTTGTAATCTAAGGATTGTTAAAGGTTTTATGACTTATTAATTTTTCACATACTGGAAAGTTCGCGTCATATACTAAGTAAAATGTTTTGAAGAATTTATTATAAATAGTACTTGCATCTTCATTAAAGTTGATATGCCCCCAATGAAGTAATGATAGTTGATGTTTAAAACCATTTTTTTTTTTTTGTTGTAAATGCGTATATTGCTTTATATATACATACATACATATACATATATATATACATACATACATACATACATACATACATACATACATACATACATACATACATACATACATACATACATACATACATACATACATACAGTGTATGTATGTGTACAGTGTTGACCATTAATAACAATCCAGCATGTTTTTTTTTGATATCATTGGACTTTGATTGATATTGAATAGGTAAAAAAACAAAACATAGTAAAAGCTTTTAGTATTTTAACAATACTGAATATCTTTTTAAACTCAAAAATTTGTAATTTTATCGTTTAAAGGTTTGAGTTTAGTAAATTAAAAAAATAAACAACTAATTATATATATATATATATATATATATATATATATATATATATATATATATATATATATATATTATATATATATATATATATATATATATGGTGTCCCAAAAACAACATTTTTGAAAATAATATGCTCCCACCCCCCTAAATGTGTTCTATTTAATACAGTAACTCTAGGTTTAAATTTTTATATAATATTAAAAACCCTTATTACTTAATAAACTTATTACTATTTAAAATGTTGCATAAACATGCGCAACTTTTTTTTTTTTTTTTTTTGGTAGTTTTATTTCAATAGTTTAAAAATATTTTTTTTAAATAGCTTCAGATTTGGGATACAGCAGGTCAGGAACGATTTCGCACTATAACTCAAAGTTACTACCGTTCTGCAAATGGTGTTATTTTAGTATACGATGTCAGCAAAATGGATTCATTTAAAAATATTAATTATTGGTTACAAGATGTAAAAAGATATGCTGGTAATTCTATTTACCAAATGCTTGTTGGAAATAAATCTGATTTAGAGAGTCATAGAGAAGTACCTAAACAAGAGGCAGACTCATTTGCTACACAGCTTGGAATATTAGAGTTCATGGAGCTATCAGCTAAGGTCTACACTAAATATTTATATAATCTGATTGTTTATTTATTTATTAAAAAGAACTCTGTTTATGTGTGTTACTTTGTATTTGTTTCTGTTTCTGTGTGTATACAAGTGTTATCAATTTTAAATAACCCTATGTATTATCATTAAAAACAGATAAGCTTTTATTAACTAATAAATAAATGGGTTAATAATGTTTTCATTATCAAATAATTGATAATCAACTTGTTTAAGATGAGTCTACAAGATTTCTACTGCAATTAAATAAAAATATACATTCATTGCAAGTTTATTTATTTAATTTATAAATCCTTAATAAAAAATCATTTATAAATTTGAAAAATTTCTCTTGATTTGTAAAAATTCATAAATAATTTATAATTGCTTCTATAATTAAATAATGACATTAAATTTTACCACCTATATATAATACATGGTATTTTTTGCAATTGTAATTTTCCCTATATCTGATAACTTAGAAGCTATAGTATATTGGGTAAATAGATATATGCTTACCACCTTGCAAAATTTAGAAACAATATAATACTTTGAGTGATTAACTTTGCCACCTTTCTTTGTATGAAAAACTTTGGCATGAAAGGTTTTTCATACAAAAGTTTTTCATGCAAAGAAAGGTGGTAAAAGAAAGGTTTTTAGGCAAACCCTCACCCAATGGAGCTAGTGGAATTATAGTTGAGTTCAAGTACCAAGTGGGCTTGGAAAGCAAATCAAGCATAACATGTTGATGTTTCAGAGATGTTTTACCCAATGTTTTGCAAATAGTGTCAAGTACCATTTTAACTGAGGCTGGTGTTGATCTTACAGATATACATTGCAACAGGCTCAACAGCCTTTAGAAAGATGAAATTGGCAAATGAAAATATTTCAACTTTAGCAATAGAGGATGTAAAAAATGCAATAGAACCTTTTCTTTATCCATGTATTATACACTTTGATGGGAAAAACTTTTTATGAAATGCTTCAAACAAATATTTCTGAATTGATTTATCTAATGGATAGCTTTAATATTTAAGTTGGGGGCCTTTGAAACAATATTCGATTCTAAATACCACTTGGTATAAAAAAGACCAAAAACTCAGCGATAAGCTTGATTTCTTTATTGAGATCGTTGATTTTTTGAACATCAATCAAGACATAAGGACAGCATTCCCAACATACACATCTATTGGAAGCTCTGCAGTTACTGTACAGTTAGATTTAGATATGTTTTTTTTTTTTTATTGTAGTTACTATGCTCAAAATCAGAATCATAGGATGAATCAGAACTCGAATTAGAATTGAGTTCAGCTTCATAATCAGTTTTCTTCAATCGCACTTACTTCGTTCTAATTTTCTTTCTGTTTCTCTCTGCTGTCTACAAGTATAAAATAATATTAATTATAACTAAATGTTTTATAACAAAAGTATAACCTAACATTTTAAATTGTAAAGTTTTACTTTTCTAGTAAATTTTTATCCTCTGTCCCAAGAATAAACTTTCTTTGTCCTTCCTGATCTTCCAAAATCATCAACGCTTTGAGCTTATGCTTGTCAGATCTTTTTTCGTTGGTCCTATTAATTTTCTTCAAATCTGGTATTGTCAACCCAAAAAAATCTAAGTACTTCTCAAAGTTTTTCTGATTTGTTAAATCTTTAGGAGAGCCTCATTTTTCTTTTTCTTTTTTTTTAAATCAGAATACTGCTTGACTAGTTTTATAAGATTTTTGAATAGTTAAGTGTCACTAACAACTTCAAACCCTGCTTTTATCCAGGGTTTCTTAACCTTAGCTAAAACGCAGTTACAATCCAGTTCTTCACATCTTTCTATAGTTTTACAAAGCGAACACTTCACTAAATTGATTTTTTTGATGGTTTTACGCAGTTTAGATTCCAGTTATGCTTGATGTTGCAGAATATTTATTCCCATTGGAAGTTGAATTTTTAAATGCATATATGTTTTTGTTGTTTATATTTTATTGAGATAATTTAGAACACTCTCTCTCTCTCTCTCTGTGTTAAAAAGGTTATAAAAACAACATGGTAGTGTAATAAACAATTTTTTAGCCGATTTAAAATGTAAATTTTACTGTTTTTTGAGAAAGAAAAAAAACCATTTAACTTTTTTAATCAAGAATGCAGATGTTTATCTAACCCTTCAAAAAAAAAATTTAATATTTATGCTTGCCTTGCCCTCATGACACCTAAAGTAAGTCCTTTTTGGTCATTTTTAGATCCTTTTTTTTTAAACATATGCTTTGAGAGCAAGTAAAGAGTGGTTCGAGAGTGATGAAATTTTTTTGAGTAAGTTCAAACAAATTTGGCTCAATTCTAATCTGTTTTTCAAATTCTAGAATTTTTTTTCTAAACACCCCAAATATATATATGCATATATACAGGGTGCAGAAAAAGTTCCCATACAAAAATATAAACAGCAAAATCAGCAAAAGTTCCTGTACAAGGGGAGAAACAAATTACACTTTAATTTAAAACTTCTTCATCTATTAGGCTGGCGCAGATGTATTTTTAATACATTGTTTCCAGTTTAGGATGTTGAATGCTGGATCTTCTTGACTCAATGCATGGGTTTTGCTTGTGTCTCTGTTTTTATGACTAGGCAACTCATTCTATTATCTCCTAATGAGGGTACAGCTCTAAAACTCAGTTTTATGGTTCTGAGGCCGGCTGGTAGTCAGGTTTCCCGAACTCTGTGGTAGCTCTCAGAGAGGCTGATTCCATCAACAGCTGAAAAATATCAAAGTATTAACAGTGCCATGTTGCGCATGGATGGTGTCCAAGTTTGTACTTCTGGTGTGCATTGCGGAGGCCACATTTCGAACCTTTTGTTACGGTTTAGGGTTTATTAGTAGTAATGAGGCAATTGCTTGGGCTATTAAACGGTGTTCTGAGTACTGTCTATGCTTTGAGTCAAGTTCTTCAATCTAATTTAAAAATGAATAAAGTACCAAAAACTATAAAACACAAAAAACCATCATCATCACCAAGTTCTCTAAAGCTATCATTCACTAATATTCATGGTCTTCGAAGTAACTTTTCTTCTGTTGAGTCTTCTGTTGAAGTAACTTTTCTTCTGTTGAGTCAAAATTCACCAGACCTACTTGCTCTTTGTGAGACTAATTTGAGTTCGGCTGTCTCATCTTGTGATCTTAGTGTTGATGGTTATCTTCCTCTAATTTGTAAAGACTCCAATAGTCACATGCTTGGCTTCGGCATTTACATTCGTAAGAATTCACCCATTTGTTGTGAAACTAGGTTTGAATCCACAGACTATTCTTTCATGTGCTTTCGTTTAGCACCACTTCACTCTATTGCCTTTCTCTTTGTTCTATATTGTTCTCCTTCATCTCAAGACTGCACTCTTTTTGACATTATTTCTGATCATATTGACCAAGCCCTCTCTCTTTATCCATCAGCTAATATAGTTGTTGTCGGTGACTTTAATGCTCACTACTCTGAATTGCTTGGCTCTAGTGTCAGTGACTCTGCAGGCATTAAAGCCCACAAATTTTGCCTTTCTTAATCCCTAACTAATAGTCAACTTTCCTACTCACTTTCCTGACAACCCGAATCATCTACCTTCTCTACTCGACTTATGTCTTGTTTCTGATCCTAGTCAGTGCTCAGTTTCTCCACATTCACCCTTAGGTTCTTCTGATCACAGTTTGATCTCTCTAAAACTAATGTCTCATTCTTCTTCATCACCTGAATCCCCCTATTATTACGTGATTTTCTTCGTGATGGCCCTTGGGTAGAAATCTTTCGTCTTTCTGTCGACAAATGTGCTACTTACATAACTTCGTGGATTCATGCTGGCTTGGAATCTTTTATTCCCTCTCGACGATTCCAGGTCAAGCCTCACTCTCCTCCATGGTTTTCCTCACACTGTGCTGCTGCGATTGCCAATCGAAACCGTTACTTCCATATTTATCAGCAAAAACAACAATTCTCCAGAAAACAGACGTCTGTTTATTACTGCTAGAAACAATTGTAAAATGGTTTTGTCTAATGCCAAAACCCGCTATTCTCAGGTCATGAAATCTCGTATCTCATCTCAAAAATTAGGCTCTCGTGACTTCTGGAGAATCTTTAATAATATCAATAATAAGGGCAAATCTATAATTCCACCTCTCTTGTATGGTTCAGACTTTGTCAACTCACCTAAAGACAAAGCCGAATTGTTTGCTAAAAACTTTTCATCAATATCATCTCTTGATTCCACTAGTTGCGTTCTACCTGATATTGCCAACAAACGGGTTGATCCATTGCTTGACATTCATATCACTCCAGCATCTGTATCTAAAGTGATTTCCTGTGATTTCTTCTTATGGTGTACCTGGCAACATCTTTAAGATCATTGAATCCTTCCTTTCCAATCGTAGCGTAAAAGTTGTCCTTGATGGACAACACTCTTCTTCTTATTCTGTAACTTCAGGGGTTCCTCAAGGTTCTCTCCTTGGCCCTATACTCTTTTTAATTTACATTAACGATCTTCTAGATATTCTCACATCTAAGGTGGCATTGTTTGCTGATGATACTACCATTTATTCTTGTCGTGATAAGAAACCAACACCCTCTGATTGCTTAGAGAGGGCATTTGAGCTTGAAAAGGATCTCACTTCTGCTACAGCATGGGGCTCACAGTGGCTGGTGAACTTTAATTCAGATAAAACTCAATTTTTTTCAGCCAATCGTTATCGCAATAATTTAGATCTTCCTATATTTATGAATGGTGATGTACTCGATGAGTCACCTTCTCTTTATCTTCTAGGATTAACTCTTACTTCCAATCTTTCTTGGAAACCATACATCAAATCAGTTGCAAAACTAGCATCTGCTAAGGTTGCATCTCTTTATCAAGCTCGTCACTTTCTTACTTTGGATTCTATTCTATATCTCTATAAATCTCAAATCCAGCCTTGTATGGAATACTGTTGCCATATCTGGGGCAGATCTTCTAATGATGCCCTCTCTCTTTTAGACAAGGTGCAAAAACGCATTGTAAACATAGTTGGACCTGCTCTTGCAGCCAACCTCCAACCATTATCACATCGTTGTAATGTTGCTTCTCTTTCTCTTTTCTAAAAATACTATAATGGGCACTGCTCTAAAGAGCTAGGGTCTCTTGTGCCATCTACTAAAATTCATTCTCGTGTTACTCGTCATTCAATTAAGTGTCATCCTTTTTCTGTGACAGTTTCTAAGTGCTCCAAAAACGCTTATTTGTCTAGTTTTTTTCCTCGTACATCAGCTCTTTGGAATTCGCTTCCTTTATCTTGCTTTCCTGATTCATGTAATTTGCAATCTTTTAAGTCGTCCGTCAATCGTTATCTTGCTCTACAATCTTCATCTTTTCTCTTTCAGTAACTTCCAACTTTAAAAGTGGTTGCTTGCAGCCTTGTTGGAAGCAAAGATGTTTAAAAGAAAAAAATAATAATACTTAAAAATACTAAAAGAATACAACGGAATACTAAAGAATACTAAAAACACACTATATATTAAAAGAAAACACCATACAGATAATTTTTTTGAATTATACTTTAGTACGGGAACTTTTTCCGCACATATATATATGTATACATACATACATACATACATACATACATACATACATACATACATACATAGATACATACATACATACATACATACATACATACATACATACATACATACATACATACATACATACATACATACATACATACAGCCCTTGGAATTTATAAAAATGAAGTCGGCAATAAATTGTTGATCTTAAACTGTCTATTGCAAGTACAACGCTTGTACAAGATTGTCGAGTAGCAAACTTTGTATACAGCATTTCAATGTTAAGGTAAACTAAGATTTCTATCAATTTATTATATTTTAAAACTATTCTTATACTCTCATTAAGGAAAAAAATAATATATGCATTAAATGGTACATTTTTTGAATATATATTTTCATGTACAAAGAAAAGGCAACCCATCTGGCTTTAAGTTTTTCCTAAATGCACACAAACTGTCCTCTATGAATTTCCTCATTGTATTGGAAAAAGACTGCATATTGTTTTTTATGTAGCAGGGGGTATGTTTCTGTAGAAAAACTAACTAATTAACTACTCAATTAAGTCCTGCAATAATCAAATTTATTCCTGGACTGCTGTTTTAGGTATTAGGTATTATATATATATATATATATATATATATATATATATATATATATATATATATATATATATATATATATATATATATATATATATATATATATATATATATATATATATATATATATATATTAGATTTTTATATTTCTAATATATTTAAATATATTAGATTTTAAATTTATTAACTTTAAAGTATTGGTCAACCTGCATCAATTGATTGCATAAATGAAATAAAAAGGGCAGAAAAAAGAAATGAGGATAAAAATAATACCACGAAGTTAAGAAATGGTGTGAAGAAAGGACTTATGGCTGATGATAAACTTTTTAAATTTGCTGCTGTCCACCAATAGGAAATATTACATAAGTTATTTGAAGAAAATCCTGTCAGTGGAATGAATTTAGATTTAAGATATCTGGGGTGTGGACAATTTAAATATCTTATTTAAAAGGAAATTTCTTGTAAAAAAAAAAAAAAAAAAGAAAGTCTCTTGTAAAAGAATGTTGATTAGTTCGTAAGCGCGGGAAGGATCTTTTGATGTTTCAGATTAGACACTTTCACACATTGTGCAAACTTCAAACTCAAGTATGTTCATGCATATGCCAAATGAGGAGCCCTTGCAAAAATTTGGGATGGCGAAAACCTGGGAACAAAAAAACTCTAAAACGTCTGCCCCCCCCCCCTGCTCAAATGTGAGGGCACTAATGTAGTAAAATTTTCAACTCAACTATCGTAAACTAAATTTAAATTTATCGACAGATTTTAATTTTCGTAGAAAAATATTGTAAATTACAAAAGTTATGACCATGCAAATTTTCTGACCTCCCCAAAATGAGGGGAGTGTAAATTTTGTATGGTCATAACTTTTGCAATTTACATTAATTTTCTACGAAATTCAAAATCTGTCGATAAATTTAAATATAGTTTACGATAGTAAAGTTAAAAATTTTACTACATTAGTGCCCTCACGTTTGGGCAGGGGGGGGCAGACGTTTTAGGGCTTTTTTGTTCCCAGGTCTCCGCCATCCCAAATTTTTGCAAGGGCTCCTCATTTGGCATATGTATGAAAATACTTGAGTTTCGAGTTTGCACAATGTGTGAAAGTGTCTTATCTGAAACATCAAAAAATCCTTCCCACGCCTTTGGATTAATTACTTTACTAGAAGCTTACTTGAAAACCAATTAACTAGAGAACGATATGGAGGATACAAAATTGAGTTTGGATATTTTTTTGACAGACATAATTTTAGAAAAGTAGATTTTTTGCATGTTTTTATTTTTCTCCGTCATCTTCCCCCACCCTACAAAAGAGCCACATATTTTTTTCTCCGATAACAAAGTATGTGTGAGGTAACATAAATATTAATAATTTGTTAGAAATTTTTAATAAAAAAGTTAAAAATTATGTAACGTTTTTATCAACTTTTATATCTTTGTATCATAGCAGGACTTTAATAGTATAGAATCAGTAATTTAATGACAAAAAGATTTTAATATATATTCCATATATCAAGAATGTTAAACAGTCAATGTCTTTTTTTTTAGACTATTTTTTTTTTTTAATGTTTGAATTATCAGATGTGATGTTTAAATTATCAGGGTTTTTTTGCTTTTTTTTAAACAGTAAATTAACAAAATTAATGGTATTAAAGATTTGTTTATATAGGATAACTCAAATATTGATGAAGCATTTTGGAGAATAGCTAAGAATTTAAAAGATCGCTACGAAAATGAAAGCAATACACTAAGGGGTGCTCAGACAAAACAGGATGTTTTTATAAACTCAAAAAGTGTTGGAAATTGGTGCTGTTAAAGAAATATGGCGTAACAAAAAATATCAGAAAATACCTTTACACTTCTCAAACTATTTTATCACGTTCTACAGCAGCATATAACAACTTTTGCAGCATCAATTTTCGTTTACCCAAATTTTGGGATTGGGCTTGACTCGTTTTAATTAAAATGATATAAATTGTTAGTCTTTTGTTTTGTTTTTGTTAAAAAGGTTTTATAAGAATTTAAGTTTACTTTAGTTGGCGACTGGCTTTTAATATCTTTTTGTTATTTTTATTTAATTGTAAACATGAAATTTTTGTTTTTTATCTATTTAAATTGTACTTTTTACAAATTATTTATAAAAAAAATGTTTTGTTAAATTTTATGCTTCTTTATCTATTTAATGGCTGTAAATTTCATTGGAGAAAAAAAATAGATAAATCGTAGGATCGTTATACAAATGCTGCTGTTAGTTGCTGTTTTATTTTTTTTTCAAAGTTGAAAATATTAATAGCATAACACGCAGTGGGTATGTTTTTCAAATACCAAGCAATCAAAAAATAGTGAAGCAATGGAAGCACGCCCTCTCCACACTTTTTTTATCAGAAACTTTTTCTTTTTTTTTAAGAAACTGACGTACACTGTTACAGAAAAAGGTGTTCATATTAAAGAAAAAGGTGTAAACGTGTGATACTACATGAACACCTTATAGATGTTGCGGTTAAAAGGTGTTTATGCAAATAAAGATGTTAATGTTACATTAATACCCTTGTATTTGAATAATGCGTTTGTGACGCAAATATTTAAATGCTGAAAGTATTAAATATCAACAGTAAACTTAACCTTTCTTTTTACGCATCTTAACCTTTCTGTTATCTTAACCTTTCTGCTTACGCATAATTGGCATGATTTAATAAGATTTTGAAAAACTTAAATCTTTTTGAAAGGACTGTTCCAAGAGCACATATATATGTATATATATGTATATATATATATATATATATATATATATATATATGTATATATATATATATATATATATATATATATATGTATATATATATGTATATATATATATATATATATATATATATATATATTATAATTTTATAAACATAAATTATTAAGAGTTTCTCTCGATACTATATTTTTATTTAAAAAATTTTCGCTGGATTGTTGTGACCAGCATCTTCAGCTTTAAAGTTTTTTGTTTTTTTGTATCTTATTTTTAAAACGGCAGTTTTGTTTTATGTCAATGGGATGGTTTCATCTTTTTCTGACGTAAGTGCGCCATAAATGGTGTCCAAAATTTTGTTGAAACATATTGACCCTCATCTAAATTGATACCGTTTTGTTGAGGGGCACATTGGTGGTACTGTATTTCGAGTGCCTCACGAACTTTCCTATCAAACTTTTTAGCATCAACTTTTAGAGTTCTGCATCTGTCCCAGTTAATTTGTTGTGAACAATGTCTCGTGTGTAGCTAATGCAGATCGTTCTGTTTTATTTCCTATTGTACTGTTTTTGTGTTGCTGCATGCGTGTTTTTATTTGCATTTTTGTTTATTTTATTTTGTTTACTATCCTGATTGTGATAGTTTAGTATAGTTTTTAATATATATATATATATATATATATATATATATATATATATATATATATATATATATATATATATATTAAAAAACAACCTTTTAGAATAAATTTTATATTACATACACCTTAAGACACCTTAAGACTTCTCTTAAAATAAACAAACATTTTTAAATATAATTTCATTTCATTTAAAAAAATTACTATATCTAGTTACTTTTTCATTTACTTGAAGTTATGCTGACATCCGATTTCTCAATAAAGAAGCTCTTTCTCTCAATTTGTATTGGTCAGAGGTTCAATCTTTCCCGCCTTCCCTTTATAAGAACTAAGATACGTACCGTAAAAAACTCTGTACCAATTTTGATAAAAAATGTAATATTTTGATTAATATAAAATTTAAATACAAACATTAAAAATTAGTTTTTAAGAAAAAAATAAACAGTAAAAATTAATGTAATAGCAATTATACTTTAAGTCTAAGATTAACTCAACATTATTTTTTCTTTCAGATGCTGTTTCTGATTCACTGTCAAAATCCACTAAAATAGATTTTCCTGGTTCAATTATGAGCAACAATCAGCAACTAACATTTTTACATCAAGTTTATCTAATGGAATTCCCCAATTAAACAACCTTCAGGGATTTTCTTTTCCGGAAATTTCCGGAATTCTGGATATTTTATCACATTTTTATTTTTTCTAGGTATCCAAATAGTTTTCTGGAAATATAAGTTAAAAATATTTTTTTTTGTCATCAAATAATTAAAACAGTCAAGGCATCGTTCATCAATTACTTAATGCTATATTTTACTTAGGTAAGGCATTATTTTTACAATTAATTTTTTCTTATTTGTACGCGTATATTTATTAATAAAGAGATTTCCAAGTGCCGAGACAAATTGGAGTAATTCCTCAGCTTTACGTGAATAAAAATTTGAATAAAATCGCTAAAAATTTTATTCACTTAAAGCTGAGCAATTATTTGAAAAATGTCCCCAGAAAACCCTTTTGGAGGATGATATATAGTAGAACATTTAGGTATAAATTTGGAAATTAAACTAATACGTTGGAGAAAGATATTTTGATTTTAAATTTCGTAGCTAATAGGCCTAAAAAATTTCAAAATGACAGAGGAATTGCATTTTTACAGCATTTATTATTCTTTTTTAAAAGTCATTTCATAGTTGTGACAACGACAGAAACATTCTTATGTATATAAAACAACATTTCTGAATGAAAGTATCACATCGGGAAATAATTCTTTAAGATTACAGTATTCTTAATTTTGGTTTGTAAAAGTCCTTTTCAACTAAAATAAATGCTTGCTGTAAAGGTCTACAACACAGTTCAGAAGCTTCTTTTAATATTCTAGATGACTGGGATTACGTTTGTATTGTTGCCAATATACATTGAAGTTGTGATGCAATGATTCTGTGGCCTGTTCAGAAAATACTCCAAGGCTTGACTTGTGATGGTCAATAAAATGCTTCACATAAAAAAAGACTGCATGCACCTTTGAAGTGATGGAGGTGTTTGGCAACTTCAAGATGGAACTCTGAAACTCCTTGATCTTGTCTGAAAAGTTGGGAGAAAGATTATGTCCAAAGCAAGAATTCACAACCCTTTTAAAACATCTGAAAGTTTCAACAAAATGCATGACATTAAATGAAGAGTCTTTTTCAGCCAGATTTTGTCGAACATCTGTATGCTTCATTAGCTTTTGACAATCATTTACAGCAATTTGGCCCCCATGAAAAAGTTATTCCCGAATATGAAGAACAGCAGGTCATTGATTGGCATCAGGCCATGTTTGGCACAAGTTTTTGTAGAGATGATTTACTACTTCAAGAAGAAGATGTAGCTCCATTGGAGGGATAAAGTCCATTAAGAGTGTTTGATTGTCCAAGCAAGTAATTGGTTTGTGAACAACATTATTAAACTCTTTTGCTCTTATCAAAATTGACCCACTCCTTTGAAATGCATTAAAGTCAGCTTGAATGGAACCAAATGTTCTGGGTTTCCCGCAGATGTGAAAACTTTTTGAATCTGCATCATACTATGTACAAGGTTGAGCACTGGTATGAGACTGAAGTCCAGTTATGAGATTCGCTACTTTCATGTAACATGAAATAACAACAAAAAATTTTCTGCGACTGGAGAAAATTCAAAATGCTTTTCAAGTTTTTATAACTCTCGGGTAGGTTTTCAGAAACAGCAATTAATAACTGGCGCTTCACACCTGTGTCTTTTGCAACACGCTTGAGGGGAGGAATAGAATCCTTTCTGTTTGCTTTAATAACTCCCAAGGATACTTTCAAAAAGCCACCTATACTATCAATTCCGACTTTGATCAATGATTCTCCAGGAACATTTTTGACTTTTGAAACATGGTTTACTATATCAGACACATCTTTGCAGTAAACAACAACTCTGGTTAAATCTTTCTTTGTTGAGTCTTAAATGTGGTTTGAAGTAAACTGTTCTTCCAGAGTCCTTCCCAGTGACTCAAACTTGTCACGAAACTTTTTTTCAACAATCTGATGAGGAGTGGCTTGATTTAACTATGATGCAAGTTTTTTCATGCCACAATTAGAAAGTCTAGTTTTAGTTTGAATCTTGAGCATATCTATAGCTGTTAGCTTTTTCTCCTTAAGAAAGAGTTCTCTTGCCCTGGATGGCCCTAAGAAAAGAATATGCTATTAGACACAGGGGATTAATGCTTATGATAGTTTAAAACTGTATCATACCTGGAAAAATTGTTACCTCCCTTTGCTTGACTGTGACGGACAGTGAGGAGAATGAGGTTTGTTTGAGATGGCTATAGTTGCTACCATCTCTGCAGCCACTCCATCTTTTGAGACAACTGCAACCAAATTTTGTTGCATTGTTTCTTTTGTACAATTGTGGAGCAGCGCTCACCCAATCACGGAAAAACAGTTTGAACATCTTTTTTCTATGCTTCCTTCGTTCTTTGGTTTACTTGCTGACAGTGGATGAGGAATATTCAGCTTATTTCTGGCAATTTGACGTATCAAACAATCACAAGGAGATTCTCTGGTAGCTGGTCAAACTGATATGCTCTTAAAATCGTAAAGGCTAGGAAGAGGGGGATTTTTGCCCATATCTTTTCTTGTGATGGCAACACGACATCTTTCACAAGTACCTGAAGGAATCCTGTTATCAGAAAAATCGAGCTCAACTTTGAGAACTTTTTGTGCTTTCTCAATCAAAAAAGTTGTTAGCTCAAAATTTCCCTTTTGAAGGCACAAAAAACAAATAGCTTTTGTATTCTCTTTATGGTCTTTGGCTTTGTTAGGTATTTTTGCAACTTAAATGTTCTAGTGTGTTGTGAAAACTGTTTATTTTTTAAAATGCATGCTTTTTCCCAGAAATTTTTAGAAAAAAACGCCACAAAATGAAGACATTATTTTAAGGTATTTGTTTTGGGAATGATAAAAACAACCAAAATAATTTTAAGAAACACTAATGTTTTCAGTTACAATCACTTCTAGATGTTTTCTCATAACAATGTTGAGTAATAAGTTCTGTAAAAATGCAAAATTCCCTGTCATTTCGCAATTTTTTAGGCCTATTAGCTTCAAAATTTAAAATCAAAATATCTTTCTCGGACGTAATAGTTTGATTTACAAACTTATATCTAAATGTTTTACTATATATGGGGTATCATTCCCCAAAAGGGTTTTCTGAGAACATGAGTTTAGAGTTGATCGTGGTTTGGGTACACAGTATCCTGTTTCTGATTTTTTATATCAGATTTATGGAAAGTTTTTAAATGCTCTAGCATGTTCGATGTTATGTATGACTGAGATATTCTGTCACCACCCCTAAATATAACTGTTTTGCAAAAGTTGCATATTGCGGAGTTAGTGTCATTTAAATTGATTGCAAAATGGTAAATGTATTTGCAATGTTTACTTTTGTTAAAGTTTTCCTTCATAGTTTAGTAAACTTCTGCGATGATATTAAACGCATAAGTGAAATTTTAACGTAAATTAAACAAAAGAAAATCACAACGGCAAAGAGTTTATATTTTTTTAAATTATCAAGGGAGTATTAATAGAAGTAAAGTTGTTAAAAAGTCATTTTAGAAACAATCCGAATCGTTAAAAAAAGGTAGAAATCGTGATTTTTACGATTCTCTGAGAATTGCCGGCATCGGGAGAATCGGAATCGCAATCGGCTCATCTCTACTCAAAACTGAAGTTTAAAAAAAAAAAATGCTGTGCTGTGTATGCTTGTTCTTTTTTTATATGTATACATGTTTATTTTATAACTACAATGAGTTTACAAGTATTAGTATAAGATTACATAAGTATACAGATTGGCGGTAAAGATATACAAATATAAATAACATAAACATCAATAATATCAAATACAACATAATAATTAGTGTTCTTACGACTATTAAATATTTCGAATGTCGACTCTCATATTTTCTAAAGTTGACTAAAATCCAATAAAAAATTTTTAAAATCGACTAAGTCAATTTAGTCGAAATATAGGAATAATTTTTTTTTTTTTAAATAAATTTTCAAAAAAAAAATAAACTTTTCGCTTTCTTTTTTTAACATCATATCATTTAAATGTTTATGAAGTAAAACAATATAAGAAAATGACCGCTCTGACAGCTGAACAATTTATTACCTGACACCAATGATTTAGGTACTTGCTATAATCAAAATCTTTACAACCATATTTACAATGTGATTGTATAGATGACAATTAGATTTTGGAGCTTCACATCCTAATTTTGCCCCAGAGACCCGAGTCAGCTTGAAGCAGCCCTTTATGAAAGTGTTTATGAAAATTAAAAGCACCGAGTACACAAAAGAAAAAAAATTAATGAAATGCATAACTGGTAGTTTAATTACCGTCTTTTTTTTTTTTTTTTTTTTTGCAGTTATTAAGGTGCTCCCAGAAGTTCTTTTACAGAGCGCCGGGAAGGGCATAAATAATGCTAACATGTTATAAATTAAATAAAACTTTAAGAGTACACAAAAATCAGGTAATAATTTTAATTAGAGATGTTATACTTCCTTAAATGACCATTCACTATGTACACTGTTTCCGGCAAATAATAAGAATACTTTAGCAAGTTTTTTTAAAATAATGTTTTGCGCTTGCTGATTAACACTTGTAAGGGTTTGCTGTCCAATTTAATTAAATGGTTTTATCTAAAAACTAATATCATTCGCATTTGTAAATTTTTCTTCCTTACATCTTTAAATGTGTGTATTTTTTTGTAGAGATTAATTTGATCATTTTTATTTACATTTCTTTTTCTTAGGAAGTAGAGTTGAATCATTACCGGTGCAACAAGTCACCAGTGATGGTTTATCGTTGTCAAGCAGCATTTCACTGAAATGAGCTTATTGCAATCGTATAATTGACATCCCTATTAAAGATAAAATATGTTTTAGTTAAACTATGTTTTAAGTTCAAGTTGTGATTAAGAACCTCTGAAAAAATCTTCTCAAATGTAAATACCTGAGCTGGTTATTTTTGTAATCTTTTTGAGTAGTTTGAAGAGTATGATAGGTTTATACATAATTATAGTTAATGTGTGCTGTTACTTAGCCAAGTCAAAAATTAAACAAAAACGCACAGAGTAAGTAATATAACGTCGGTATTCTGGAAACAAACGTTAACTCAAAAATCCCTATTAATAGAAATCAATCATTTGAGTTTTCTTCCAATTTGAAACTTTCATAACTTTTATAAGTACACCATAATGTTAAGTGTTTATTTAAGAAAACGTTTATGGCTTTTTTTTTTAATTTAAAAGTGTTTAGCCTAAATAAAACATCCTTTTTATACTTTTATACTAAGTCGGTACTTTTTAAGGATTCACCCCCCCCCCCCCTCATTTTATTTGTAGAATTGCCTCTGCTTATAACTAATTTCGACTTTAGACTAGTCGACTTTTAGTTGGTTTTGTCGAAATTGATAACAACACTAATAACGTGAACATAAAAAATAATCCGAGAAATATATCTTTATATTCTTCCAATTAAAATAAAAAACGCAATTAATAAAATCTGCTAATAAATAAATCTGCTATGTTTTGGAAGTGTGATAAGATGTTTCGGTATATAACTATTTACCACATTTCAAAATGATATATTTATATAAATATGATAAAAATGAAATTTCTATAAAATTAATAAAAAAAAATTAGTTGTTTGTAGTTACAGGAAGCTCGAATAAGACTGAAGTCTGTCTTGTCATCCAGTACCTTTATTCTAGACGCGTATGTATATATACTTTATTATTATTGTTACTACTTTTATAGTTTTCTGTTAAAAGTTTTTTATTATTTGGGTTGTTTTTTTGTTAATTTTATTTTTTGGTAATATTTTTTAATTAGAATTTAAAAAACTCCTTATAACTGTTTAATTTGATTACTGTAGATCTTAGCTTTGTTTTCAGACAGTGTTCGTTGTTACAACTTTATTGTTGATATTTTTATGGAAGTTATTTTATTAAATAAATAGAGACCACGATATTTAATTGAGAATTTACAGAGTCTTGTTGTTTCAAACGGTATCATAAAGTTGTCTGTTGCTCTTTTATTGTATTTGTTTATATTGTTTTTATAAAAATGTAACCAGATTTAGTTAAACCAGTGAAATTATTGGAACCAGACTTAGCTCTAACTGATACATAAATGGATATAATATATCTTTTCGTTGATTTCCAGTTCTTAAACAACAATTATGCAAAAAGTGGACAATCGCATGAAAACCTGAGAAGTTTACTTCATCAAAGGGGACGGCTGATTAAGCATGAATTTCATAAGTGCCAACTGGCATAAATGCAAATGGCGTAAGTACAAAATGGCATAATTGCGATGTAATTGCAAAAACTGGCGTAAGTGGGAATCAGCATAAGTGTGAACTCAAATTTACAATTGTTTTGCAGTGGAAGCTGACTCTGATGATGTAAAACATTCAACAACTCTAACTGCCTCCATGGCGGCTGATAAGCCATTATGGTTAATGCTACATTTGTGCGTACTAAAATACTCATTGTATTCATTAGCGCCTTTTTTTTTTCCCATTGATAGCATAGGTGGCATACTTTAGATTTGATACCGTAGTATCAAATCTAAAGTATGCCATATATACATTTAATACATTTTCCAGTATCACTAGAAATTATAGTTACAACACCTTTCCAAGAAGAAAATCCTCGCTTTTGCCAGGTTCCATCACATGATGGAACCTGGCAAAAGCGAGGATTTTCCTCTACACAACTATCACAACTATCTTGTTCTCACCAAGATCTTGTTTAATTTCAGTAGCTGCTTTATTCATAAAATTTAGAGCGACTTACTTGTAAGCAATTAACATGTTTCTTTAAATATCATGAAATGTTTTTTTGTGCATTGGTGGGGGTAAATTCATAAACCCACAAAAGGTTGTTAAAGCAGCATGTCCCTTTCCTATTTCTCTCATAGCAATAATGGATCTCATATAAACATCCAATTAATATTTAGACCCATCATCAATTTCTTTGGTAGAGTAAACCTTTTTACTCCATGAGCAGGTAGAGGCTGTACATGTAAACTCCAATAAAACAGACAGTCCTTTCTTTCTTGACAAATCTGTAGAAAGTTTAATACCTCTTGATTGACATTGAGGACACACAGCAATTTCGTCTATGATATTTTTTAAAACAAAGCTATCCAACATGATGTAACAATGTGGAAAAGTCGATTTGTTATTAGATAATGAAGTTAGTTTTGTTGAAGTTATTTTTGTTTGTTGATTCACAAAGGTAAGTTTTTTTGATGAAGCTGAAACATTTAAATTTCTTGCCAAAGTCGTATTATTTACAAGACTATTTACAGAGACAATGTTGGATTCTTCTAAAAGAGAGCTTAAACTTTTGCCATGAAAAAGCTGTTTTTTGAAAATTCTTGACCCAACTGTCTTACGTCTTTTTCCAGCATCAACTTTTTTAAAAGTTCGCATTAGAGAGATTTTCGAATTATAGAAAGTTGACTTTTTTTTAAATATTCTTTTCAAAGTAACAAATAGTAATACTCAGACCTAAAAGCAATATATATTATGTGTTTTAAACTTAAATTAAAAAAAAAAGAAGTAAGTAATTTTAGACTGTCTTTTATGCGCTAGTAAATTCATGTCAAAGACACAATTTATATCTTTTAGAGCCTGTGTCAAATTATCTCCAAATTAGTTTGCTTTTTCTTAAATTAGTCTAACCATCCTTCTGAAACTAGAGAATTTTTGAAGCATAACTCTATCGCAAAATATAAAGTTTTTTATTTTACCAACAAGCCACCAATTGATACATTATCAGCTCTCATTCGTTTGAACCATTTAAGTACAGCTTTGTTTACTAGGTAATACGTATCAACTTTCACCCGTTTAGTCAAATTTCCTTGACAAAAAAGCGTTAAAGATTTAATTATTTTTTTCTTTTTCCAGGTTGAAAGAGTGTTTGGTGGAATATCAAAAATTTTCGAAACCTCTTTATTTGTTTGTCCTTTCTTCAATTCCATCAGAGTTTTTTATTTCCGCTTAAAATTGTTTTCTTAATGTCTCTTTGATGCCACGATTTTTTTAAACAGTAGAAAATAATTTACATTAATTTCGAAATTTGACACAACTCAAATTTCGAAAGTTACACAACTTTCGAAATTTGAAAAAAGATTTTGACGGTTTAATGAGCTTTTTATTCGTCAGAAGTTAAAATAATTCGATTTACAGAGAGAATCTTACTGACGGGTCTAAAAAATCCTTTCAAACTGTGGAGGTTTTCCAATTATAGAGATTCGAATTATGGAAAGTTAAACGTAAGAGTTTTTTAAGCGCATTTCACGGTAACTTTGCATTTAATCGAATTATGCAGGTTTTCGAATTAAGGAGATTCGAATTAGAGAGATTGTACTGCAATTATGTTTCTACTTTTGGTTATACTTTGAAACAACATGTGAATACCCTGGGTTGCCTTTAAAAGTGTACCAATCATTCACAAAAAAAAAGAAGTAAGATTTCATTTTTCTTAAAAGATCCAAGTAAGAAATTCTTATAAAAATCACTAAAGTTTAGCGTGACATTTTTTTTTTTTACCGCCTATGTCTAATGATGAAATTATATAAATTCTGAATATTTTTATGAAAAACAGATATCACCTTATTTTCTAGGTATATTTGAAATAGGGTAAAATAGTATAATTTAAAATTTTGAAAATTTTCATATTTCAAGGTAGACTTGAGTATACAATAAAAAGACCTTCAGAATACAATAAAAAATACAATCTAATATTTTAAATTACATTGAGGAAACACTTTTAAAAGAGTATCGAGATCAAAAGAACTCGAGTATATTATCTATTGAGGTAATAACTTTTTTCAGTTTATTTTTGAAAGTAGGAAAATTCAAACCTTTGGAAAAATTGAAATTTTTTAAAACTATTTGTTTCCAAAGGAAAGCTCCGTGATGTTAGAGATCTTTTAAAATTTGTATGCGAATACAAATTTTAAAAGATCTCACATATACAAAATAGTGGTTATATTGTATTTTAAATATAAAGCAAAGAACATTAAAACATTTAGTTAGTATATATTAGGAATATTCTTTTTGAATTAAATAGGTTTGGAATGAGTACAACGTTCTTTAAAGATTATTAGACGTGCTCATGGCTTACTTAAAGTATACGGCCTAATATTCCGCATTTTTGCCGGAAAAAAAAGGTCATTAAAAAAAGAAAAACGCTATAAAATCAAAACAAACAACCAATTAAGAAACATTTTTATTCTTGCAACTTTTGTTCAGCAAGAAAACAATTATTTTCAAACAGAAGTTACTTTTTTTAAAATAGAAACAAATTTTTATTTAATTAAAATTGACTTTGCCCAAAGAACGTAGTATTGTTTATATATTTTGTTATTCCACATTAATCAAAACATCTTAGGTTAACTTTACATTTATATTAACTCTAAAAAAAGAAAACACTATAAACTAACTATAATATCCACACAATTTTTATCAGTGGTTACTTTTTTTAATAATAAAAAATGTATTTGTTATATATAAAATATATTACTGTAATATAGTACTAGTTTGTTAGAGATTTATTCTCAGTATCAAATGCTCAGAAAAAAAGTTTTTGTAAAGCAAAGTAAATTTAAAACAAGCTGAGCAGTTCAGAACGATAAATCAACATTGATAATAACATTAAAAGTAAAATATGAAATTGAAAATGATTCACAAGCATAAATATTGTCAACATATTGTTTATCTGTTAAATTTCGAACTTACTTAACACAGTTATAATTGTAACTTAAAAGATCTTTAATTAAAAAGAACTATTTAACTACTGCAACTGAGCAGAAAAATTTGTATTAGATTTTTATCCACAATGGCATTGCTAATTAAAGCTTAGGTTTTTATCATTTTGTTTAAATTTTCTTGGATGTAACACTTTATTTGTAAGTTTTGAGGTTTTATATAAATCTGCTGTTAAAATAATTTCCTGATTAACTGTAACATCATCTTTGAACTTGGTATACTCAAATGGGGGAAGTCTGGATAGTTTATCACATTTTAAAGTAAATCCACAACTCCATAAAATAAACTCTTTTTGAACCATTTTTATCTTCTGATAGCAATGTATTAAATTTTTTTAAATTACTTGCATGATTGTTGCACACTAAGCTTGCACATCAAAAACACTGTTAAAAACATAGTAAAACTTTCAATGATTGCATTTCTCAATCAATAACTATAAATTTTTTATAGCTGAGGCATTTTTTATTATGTACAGAATGTTCTTAAAAATTATATAACGAATGCTCTTAAAAATTTTCTATTGTATACCATTTTAAAAAAGTTCAGACCTGTTTCACTAGAGTATTCTGTATATTTCTGTATATACATTTCTTCTAATATTAAGCGGACATTTCTTGCAACATTTAGGCCACTTTTGAGCAATAATTTTGCATATTGTATTGTGCCAATATTACCAAAATAAGTTTTTAATAAAGAAATAATCAAAAAATTTTCACACAACTTTTTGATGGCGATATAATGTATGTTTTATTTCTTTATTTTTTTTTTAAGTTCTTCAAAAACCAAAACAAACTAAAAAAAAAAAGAAAAGATTTTGCATGATTTTGTATGTAAGTATTAAAGCGTTTAAACATACAAATGCAGGGCATTTTTATGACAAGAAAAAAACATTGTGTTAAGATAATTGACACAAAAGCCAAAATTTTGGAAAATATAGGCGATGAAAATTGTTTTAGAATACATGGTAGAAATAAATACCTAGGAAATACAGTTTTATAGAATTTCTGTAAACTTTTGGAACATATGGTCTATAGAAGTTCTATAGAACTCTATAAAATTTCTCTAGAATCTCTGTTAGTTTCTATAGAAATTCCAATATAACTTTTTTTTCTACTTTTTATTTTATAGAAAATAAAACTTTATAGCAATTTCTATAGAAATTTGTAGACATTCTGTAGAAATTTTATTGAATTCTATAGAATTTCCATAGACCATATGTTTCAAAAGTTTATAGAAATTCTATATAACTTTTCTTGGGTAGCAACTAGGAAAAACTGTAGACAGCAAGCAGCTACGAAGTTTTAATATCTTTTTTTAACAGCTATGAAGTTTTAAAGAATTAAAAAACATCTACTAAAATCAAAGGAAGAAGGAGATTCGGATGCTGATATATCAGATAATGTCAGCGATACAAATGAAACTAGTTAAGCAAAAACTTATAATCAAATTTATAATTGAAAAATTCAAGGCATTAAAAGACCTATAGGTCTTTCTCTATAGAGAAAGGGATGTCTAAAAAAGAGGTAAACTTAGTACTGGTTAATTCGAAAAAGTAGATAAGGCTACATTTGCCTGGTTTGTAGCAGCAAAGAAGTTAACAAGTATCAATCAATGGCATCATACTAAAATAAAAGGCATTAAAATTTGTAACGGTTGCAAAAGTTAAAATTAAAAGAATCTGATTTGTTTCATAATGAAAAGAAAGGTTAGTTATGTTTAATCAAATCTTGTTAAATTTAAATATAGATACACATGTACCAGCATTCCATTTTTCAGACGTTTGATTTATGCAAAAATTCAATTACTCTGTTTCTATTTTGAGGAACAGCACCAACTTTAAATTTATCTCAGGCAAAATTGATCTCCGTTACTTCTTAAAGGTAACGGAGAACACTTTTGCTACACTCTCAACATTACTTTCAAATTAAAAGACTAAAAAAATTTTCAATGCTGATCAGTTTTGGGTAATTTATCAGTGCTACCAAGCAAACGTACCCTTTATGACAAGCGAAATGTTTTAGGGAACAAACAATAAAGTAAGACTAACAGGCATGAAAGTAGGAAGTACAGCGGGAGAAATATCAACCATGTTTGTTATTAGAAAACTTAAAGCCCCAATGTTTTAAGATTATCACGAAATTCTCTTGCACATTTCAGAATTTGCAAATAAGCTAGATAACCGGAGACCCTTTCACAGAATAGGTAAAAGAAGCTGGACTCTAATTTTCAAGCTCAGGATAAGAACTTAGCAATATGGAAAACATAGTTGATGGAGGCAACGTAGAAGACAGCACTCCTAGTGGATAAACCTACCCTTCCACACATTGAAGGGCTAAGCAACATTAACCTGATATATTTTCTCCTAATACCATATCTGTACTTTAGCCCTTGGATCTAGTTGTGATTGATGACAGTCTCCTTAAAAACGCTGTTATAAAGGTGACTGTCATCAATTGTTTTAAAAGTTCTGGTGTCAGCAAAACAAACTAACAGATGACAGAAGCTGATAGATATAATCTGTTTCAAGCTCTTCGACAGAAGAGCTTGAGCGTTTGTGAGAACTACATCCTTGTGCCGTCCAAGAAGAACCCTCAGCGGAATTTTAGATTGGTTTAGATTGTGATGCTATAATCGTCAGCTACTGATGCTGAAATTTTTGCTCATATTTTACACCTATATCGTATTAAAAGAACATTGATGAAGTTGAAGATAGTGTTGATTAAGGTATAGGAGGTAAGCCTCATCATGCCACAAAATTGATGCTCAATCAATCGACTTTTAATAAAAACATTTTGAAACACTTTAAAATGTTTTGCTGTAAAGCCCAAAACACAGAAAGGAAATACAATCCTAGAATTGCATCTAATGTAGATAAAAAAATTTATAATTTAAAGCAATGCAGAATGGAACAGTGCAAAAATACGAAAATTAGTTTTACTGTGTATCATTTTAAACTATGTTATTTGAGTTTTAGATACTGCTTGTCTAAAAATCAAACTATTTTAGATGTTTAATTTTTAGATATTTTTTGAATATTCTAGATGCTGCAAAGTCATACAATCATTTGCTAACATCCTTTGAGTTGCCCTTTAAAAAGAACAATGATAAAGTTGAGAGGCCAAAACTTATGAACATTTTAGCGCATCTTAAATTACGCTGACATATCTCGATCACCCAGAAACTCTATTTTTTAAACCACAACAATGATAAAGTTGAGAGTCAAGGCTTATAAACATTTTAGGGCATCTTAAATTACGCTGAATATCTTAAATGACCCAGAAACTCTATTTTTTATATATATATATATAAAAGCTACATGGCTAGAAAATGAAATCAGTTTAATTAATTTTAATTATTTAAAATGAGTTAAATTAATTTTAAATAACTAAAACTGATTATCTTTATCACTTGTTATCTCTTACCAGTTTGATGCTTCATTGCCTTGTATCACTCTTTGGTGTCTATTAGTTAAAAAGTTGCTAATCCAATAGCATATGACAATTGATATTCCTTATGACTTCAGTTAGATTAATAATTGTACATGCGGTACCGTGTCAAAGACTTTAGTAAAATCAAGATAAAAAAATATCTGCTGAAATTTTTTTCGCTAGCAATTTACTCAAAAGCCCCATTGCTTCAATTACTTTAAACAAGATTTGCCCTTTACAAATCCATGTTGATGTTTATTTATTAGACCGTTAATTGACGTATGGTATATATTGCGTCCGATATAATACTCTCTAGTACTTTAGAGTCTATTAAGGTTAATGTAACTGGTCTCTAGTTGCTAGCAATAAACCTGTTTCCTTTTTACAATATTGGAGTTATGTCTGCCAATTTTCATTTAATTGGTGCTCTTCCAGTTTTAAATAATTTTTCAAAAATCATTGCGAGCGGTAAAGCAAAAGCAGATGCCCATTGTTTTATTACTTTTAATTTTACCATGTCTGGTCCTGGAGATTAATATTCATTTAACTAAAGAAGTTTTTTTAAATTAGTTTCACAGTTATTATCTATTACTTTCATACAAAGGAAGAAAGTCATTTTTTAGAATTGGTAATTATTGGTATACTTTTTGTTGTAGACTGACTAAAAGTGTTCATAATGTAAGTTCATAATGTTGACTATTTGGTTAGACTCTTTAATTAGCTTACTAGTAAATCTCTAAAGTATTTTTAAAATTATTTTAGCTGTTAATACATTTGATTAGTAGTTTTGGATTGCAGGTTGATTTACTTAAAAAATTCTTTTCAAATGAGCGTTTAAAGAAGTCTAAAGTATTTATAGGTGTAATACTATCGTAAAAGAAACTTGCATCACTAACCTGTTACTGCAATGAAGATTTATTTACAGTAATTGCAAATTCTTTGTTGGGTTCATTATCACTTGTTCTAATGTTTTCAATTAAACCGTTTGACCATGTAGTTTTACGGAATTAAAGTCTCCTATCAATAACAAACTTGTATATACTTTATTAATACAGCATTATTTGTTGTGTATAACATTTTTTTGTTGCATCGTTTAATTATTTATTTAAAATTGATTTTCGTGGGTGGTATACGCATCCTAATAATATTTTCTCTTCATATTTTGCTATAGTTACCCATATAATCTCAAGACTTTGTTCAATATTTGGCATTGTCACTTTATATTGCATAAAATTTTTCTATATGTTTATAGCAATTGATTATTTATCCAACTATTGTTTGATCAGCCTTCTCTGTATTACAAGAAGATTTTTAAGTGTATAATGAATAAATCTCCCACATCCCATCTTGAGTTTTATAACCTACTCTCTGGCAATCAAAATGGTTTTTGATCTTCTTGTTCTACAATTGAACTGCTTCAACTTAAAGATTATATTGTGCAGTAAATGGTGGGAGCTTTCGATAAAGTTTGGCATGCTGGTCTTTTCTATAAGCTTACTTAATGTGATGTATCTGAGTAAACCTTTGAGATTATCAAAACATTTTTTTCAAATCGCACTACTAAATTCATCATTAAATGTCAACTTTCCTCTTCATTTCCAGTACCTTCTGAGCTACCTTATTTGGTCCTATATTTTTCCTATGTTCAATATCAATCTTCTTGACAGTCTTAAACCTAAAGTGGCTCTGTTTGCTGACGACTCAACTTATACTCCTGTCTTGATATAAAGTCTTCTTATTGATTGCAAAGTTATTATCTTTAAAGTTTTGTTCTCTTTATTGTGTTTGCTATTATCTTATTCATGGTTCTACCTCTACAAACCTCTTATTTGTCCCTGTATGTGATACTGTTGTCATATTTGAGCTGATGTTTCTAATGATCCTCTTCTAGACAAGGTCCAAATGAGCATTACAAACGTAGTTGAACCGAGCTACCGAGCTTGAGCTTCTCTCCCGTCGTCGTAATGTTGCATGTCTTTTTCTTTTCTCCATTTACTATCATGGTCGCTGCTCAAAAAAATATTATCTCTCGTTCTATTAACTAAAACTCATTTTTACTTGACTCGTCATTTAGTAAAGTTGCAACTTTTTACTGTATCTCACTCTAAAAACTAAGCTTGGTTGAATTCATTTGAACTTATCCCAGTTTCAAATTTTCGAATTTTTGTAATCAAGTTTGATGTGGTCAAATTCAAATTTTAGGAAATTTCGACTTTCAAGTTTAATTTCAAGTTACACAAATTTTGTCAAATTCAAGTTTAGTTTTTTCAACTTTTTTCAAATTAATATCGAAAATACTTCAAAAACAATTTTTATTAGGTAAACTACCCAGTATAGGGTTAAGGTGGGTTTTATTACTCATTGAAGGTGGTGGGTAGTGGTCTAGCTAAGGGACGACTGAATAAGTTAAAATTTTATACCTGCGAATCTACATAAGGGTAAATATTGTAACTGCGAACTGGAAAACTTGCAAACTTACATAAGTGCGAAGCACTTGTAAACTCTGGCTTAAGTGCGCCAAAAGAATTTGCAAACATTGGCTCAAGTGGTAAGCTTGAGCTTAAAATACCCTTGGATAGAATTTGAGGACTGACATCCAACTTTCTTTTATTTTTTTTTACCACTTCCTTACCAAAATAAATTTTGGCTGAACCTTCTACCAAGACTTTAATTATTTCATCCTATGAAGTTCCTCTTCAGTGTCTTCCTCTGCTTTATCTGCGTTCAACTTTGCGAAGGTATTAATCTTTGGCAAGTTGTCCTTACTTTAAACTATCATGTAATCATTTTCGATATCAAGCTTTGTCTTTCTGTAGGTCACAATTGCACCTTTTGAATGAGAACACTCGCTCAAAGCTAGCAGACATGTCTGAAAAATGAAATGAATTTAATAGTATATTAAATGTTCAAAACTAAATGCAAATAGACTGGGAAAAATATTTGTAATTTTTGCAAAAAAACTTTGGTGATAAGTGGGTCCTAAAATTTGGGATTAAAAAAAAGGTTCTCGACTTCAATATAGACTCCCCTTTTAATGCAGACCTGGTCCAGAAGGTCCTCCTTACCCCTCAGATAAGACCTGACAATCAATAACGAAATACTTAAAACAAAATAATTCAAAAAAACTAAAAAACGAAAGTTAATTTACGAAGTATATTCAATAATTGGAATTATCAGGAATAACAAATTTTATTAATTTGGAAAAATTTATTCACCTGTTCAAATTCCTCTAATGAAGCAATTTTTTCTCTAGTCTTAGAATCATTTCCATTGCTGAAGTCTGATCTTTTAAAGAGCTGGCTTCAACTTTTGAATTTATAGCATTATTATCAAGCTGGAATTCCGGCGTGTTTCAATAGCTGCAATAATCTTGACAAGTTCAGCCAAAAGAAGTATTGATTTAATTTGATTTACACTAGTCAAGGTATATATTAAATTAAATAGTATGTTAAATATATTTTTATATTTACTTTTTTGTAGTGCAGTCTTTTTAAAAAAGCTCTCTTAATTATTATTAATTATATTGATAATATATATATAATTACATGTTAATTAATTAAGTATTAAAAAAAGCTTAATTAATATTCTCGTTATCTGATCTATATTTTTTAAAAACAACAATTTTCAATTATTGAAAATTGTTGTTTTTGACAAAGTTATCTGTAGAATAAAAATTTTGATGTTAATAATTGTTAAATTATTAATTAGTTATTTATTTGTATTTATATATAATTTATACTATATTGATTAATTTTGATTGTAACTTTTAAAAATGAAATACTACTATTAAAAGTTTTCCTCAGGTTCATACTTTGGTTCTGGTTTCAACCCAACCTTAAACTTATGTGAGGATCTGGTTCAGAGGAGTTGTTTAATGAGATATAGGCAGAAAATAGTATCATACATATGATCTCCTGAAAAGCTATTGCAAGGTCGCTTTGAGCGCACATATCAGCAGAATGTTCCCTTAAAATTATACTGCTAGATATTGTCGTGTCGAATAGAGTAAACAGTTTCAAAAATAACTGTTGAGAAGTGGTTAAGGAGACAAAATCCGTTTATATATCAAAACTCAAACTTGCCTTCTCTATCTACAGGTATTGTCTCCATCATTGAAAATTGTAATATAAATTGTGAAAAAGCTGAGGAAATTGGATTGATGATTCATAACAAGTTAGACAATTTATCACCAAAGCTAAAATCAGACGTTGAGACCAAGTAAAACCACTGGATGCATTGCATAAGGTAATAAAACTAAAGGAAGATTGCTCAATACATGCTAACCCAACAATTCTGTTCACAAGTCTTGCTGTAATTGCTCTAAGAGATGACGATAATGAAAGATATTTTAGTTATGAGTTGACTATCACACATCTTTCGTTACTTAAAATAGATTGATGAGGAAACCAGATAAATCTTCACTGCAGAAATTACTTTTACCTAAAAAGGCTTAATGCAAAGTAGATAAAATAAAAACGAAATTTTTCAAACTCGGGATTAATGGTGGAGCTTTGATACATCAAGTAAGATTGGTAAAAGGATTAAAATTCAGCGAGATTTACAAGTTGTACTTAACAAACATCAAACGCAATTATGGATTAGTAAGTGTTGTGTTTATTGGATATGAAACTTTTTCAACTCAATCAAATGAGCATGCTAGAAAACAAGAAGGAAAACATTTTTTATATGATCGATGTGCATCATAAGGAGCGCTTTTTATTAGCCCAACAAAATAAAGTTAAACTGCTATCAAAATATCTTATGGCTGCTTCTTTATCTAAATGACATATATGCCTCGGAGTTGCTAATACAAAATTGTTTCAAACGTTTTACAAATAGCATCAAATAGCGAAAGTGTAGTTGAAGCCGATAACACTGATATAGCTGTTATGTTTTTTTTATAGGAGAGAAAACATGTACAATGTCTATTTTATGCCTGGAAAAAAAGAATCATCTCTGGAGCATTAAAAAATTAACTCGTACAATCAGTGAGTTTAAAGAGCACTTATTACTTGTACATGCATGGTAGAGGTGTGACATCACCTTTGCAACATACAGGAAAAGAAACCCCAGTTTTTTAAGTCTATTAAAAAAATCTAATGACCTTTAGAAATAGCACAGTTAATGACAAACTTTTGGATAGATAAAGATACAGTTGGTGCAGCATCAATATCGGCATTTTAAAATAATTACAATGCAGCACTAGTTGAAACATTATAATTAATGACAAAATTATAGCTTGTATACTATTTACTATATGTTATAAATTTACATAATCTACATAATGTACCATGAAAAGATATTTATTATTACAAAGATATTCCACTAACATTATATTTTATTGTACATCTTATGGTCGTACTTAAGGTGGTTATTTTACATCTTAAGGTAATACTAGATTGTTTCTTATAAAGTAGTTGTTAATTAGTTCTATTTTGATAGTTAAAAGTATAAAAAATAACCTTGCAAAGGTATCATTAAACCTCATAAGTTATCGCCAACTGAAAAGGAGGCATAGGTTACGCGTCCATCTTTAAATTATTAAATGGAAGTTACTTAATGAGCGCTTGAATTTTAATCCTGAAGACTGGGGATGGAAAAAAGAAAACAATACTCTTACCCCAATAGCAATTAATAACGATGTGGCACCTCAAATCCTTCTAAGTGTTAAAAGATGCGATTGTAAAATGTCTTCAAAAAACCTGTGTGGTTCGAATGCTTGCAGTTGTCGAAAACATGGTCTTAAATGTGCTTCTACTTGTGGTGATTTTAATAAATTAAAATTACGCAACAAAGAGGTGATTTTTACAATGATATATTATATAACTAGATGTCTAACTTCGGATTAAATTTGTAAACAAGTATTTTTAAATTTTCATTTCTTAATGAAGTAAATATATTTTAAATTTAAATACTATTTATATAAGTGTTAAGCGGAAGTTAGAATACTTGTAAAATAATAATTTATGATTCCTTAATTTACTTTCGATTTAAAAAGGATTAAAGTTTTGAATAGAAAAGCAAAAACGACCGACGCTTTTGAAGCATTTCTATGAATAAAAAACTTTTTAAAAAACATAGGCTCATAAAAAAACTTTTATAACCATTTTATAATTATAAAAATTTGTTTTTGAATTATCTTCAATTTATTGGGAACTTTTGACTTAGATTTTTAACTTTTATTATTAATTGCAAATTGCAATATTTATTATTAATTGCAACTTTTGAATTATATTTAATTACATTTAATTATACAACATTAAATTCTTAATTATGAAACTAAAATGAATTAAAAATATTATTATCAATATAATACAAAAAAATGAAACAATTTTCATAAATGAAAAACAATTGATAAAATATATACAAGTAAATACAAAAGTACTCACGCTTGTATGACATTTCCTTGAAAGACTCCACCTTCGCCTATATTTGAATGTTTCCTTTTTAAATTACCTGTTTTAAAATCAAGTTGAAAATATAGTTAAATTTTTATTTTGAAAATATAGTTGAAAAAATATATAGTTTTTCTGAAAAATCTTTAAATATAACTTCATCACCTGTATTTGAACATTTATTGCTCAGCCTATGAGTAAATCCACTGCTCGTAGGTTCATTAGAATTAAAAATGAAGTCTAGCTCTGGACTAGGTGCTCGAACTTCTTTTGATTTTCCAAAAAGTTTTCCAGCATTTTTGTTAACGAAATCAGGTGGAAAATCAGGCAACAGACCTGGAGCTAGGGCTGGTTTCAGTTTTTCTAATGCAAAAAAATAATTAAGTTGAAATAAATACTAATCAAACAAATAGTTTTTCTGGAATACCTTTACATAAAACTTTGTCAAAGTATTTGAATATCTATCGCTCAGCTTATGAGAAAATCCACTGTTTACAGGTTCATTAGAATTAAAAATCAAGTCTAGCTCTGGACTGGGTGCTCGAACTTCTTTTGATTATCCTTACGGTTGATACAAAAAAATTATTTATACACT
Source organism: Hydra vulgaris (assembly GCF_038396675.1). Lineage (NCBI taxonomy): Eukaryota > Metazoa > Cnidaria > Hydrozoa > Anthoathecata > Hydridae > Hydra > Hydra vulgaris. The sequence continues at coordinate 25,473,473 of NC_088933.1, read as the reverse complement.
CATAATAATTTTTTTAACAAGAGAAATTATAAATAACAAAAAATATAAACCGTGATTTTCTGACTCATCTTCTGTTTGAAATTCAAGCATCTGGTTGCATGTCTCCAATGTTCCAGCTTCCAAAATAAGTTCAATAAACTCATATTCTTTCCAGCCTGGTTCCGGAACAGCCCACTCAGAAATATAAGTTCCAAGAGTTTTGTATCCTTTCGGTGGGAAATAAACAATACATTTGTCTAAACTAACCCAATGAAAAGGAACCACTGTCTTGGTTGGTAGACCTTTTTCAGTTATAACAACAATACTAAAAAGCCTGAGAATAAAAAGAGGACTTAATGAACAAATCACATGTACATACACATTACATTAGTCTTAAACATCTTTTTTTTTTTTTTTTAAATTAGAAACATAAACCATTCAATTTTTTTTTTACATATAATCGCATATTTAACTTCAGATATTCTAAGTTTTTTAAACAGATTAATAATAAAACCGAAGTTTAAATAAATCTGTTCTCATAAAAAAGGTTTAGAAAATTTTAATATAAACAAAGGTTTATTAAGTTGTTGTTTTTTTCAGCCCAAATTTACACAATTTAGTAATGGTATGATAACTGGATCACTTCCATGTGCTGAGCAAACACATTTTCTCCATTTTATATTTGTACAAGTTATTTGATCTGACCAAAGTGTATCTTTTCTTATAAGAAATATTTGAAGAGTCTTAGAAAATAAAAATCTTCAAAAAAATTGTCTAGTTCAGTCTTTTTGTACATCTTGCATACTAATCTGCGGTAGTGGTGTAGTGGTAAAGCGCTCGCTTCATAAGCGAGAGGTTCCGAGTTCGATCCCCACCACGTCCCTGGTAGTACCGCGCAGTGGCCTTGTTCGTCGAGGTTCGTGTTTCAGAGTTATAGAGTTGAGAGAGGGTTATAACCACTATTAAGTAGCCTCCTCATCTGTAGTGGCCTTCTTGGCCTTGGGGAGGTGAATAACAAAAAAAAAAAAAAAAAAAAAAAAAAAAATCTACCATCAGGCAAAATGTTGTTCACAAAGCATATACAATCTTGAGTATTAAACCAAGATTTAGTAGGTCAATTAATTTTGGTAATAGTAATTGCTTTCTCAGAGTATCTTTTAATTCATGAAGCCTTTTAACTATTTCTATTAATCGATTTTGTTTACCACGTACCAATCCTAAAAAGGTCAAAAGGTTTTCAAATAATTTTCAAATTGAGAACATGAAAAAACATCAAGAGAAGATTGAAAAAATTCAATATCATCAGTAAGATGCTTGAGGTTATTTATATAGTATACAGTGAAAGTATCACCATAATGCCCATGTGCAATAGCAACAAAATAATTTAAAAGTTGCCTTGCTGAATTTAAATAACTGTATCGTAAGATGGTTTCCTCTTCACATAGCATGCGTATTGCAAGGGCTAAACTCAAAAAATGTTTGTGTCTTTTTGGTTCCAGAACATTCTTTAGTACAACAATGCCTGTGTATAGAAGAAAAGTTCTAAATTCAGTAGCCTTCCACCGATTAACTTCAGTTAGTTCACGTGGTTGTCTCACAAAATCTGAAGGTAATTTTCCTTTTAGTTCACTTAAACTATGAGATATCTCTATCAGATCTGCAGAAGCCAATCTTCCAGAAAATATCTGTGGATATCCTCCTTATAAATACAATAAAATACAACGCATTACTCCTAAACAAACTAGATGCATATAGTCCAATGGAAATTGTTGAACAAGATCTAGTTGTTGAGTTTCATACAATGGAGTCACTATATGCTGATGAGATCTGTTTTCATTATCTAGTTGAGCATACTGACCTGAACGTAACCCATAATCAGTTCTTTTTATAACCAAATTACTATTAATTGTACCATAAACTATATGACCTTTAACACATACAATAGCCTCATCACATTTCTCACAGGCATAGTAACCACTATGTTGTACAATACCCTTCAGAAGATTGAGACATAATAGGATTTACCACATAAAACAACTGTTTTATTATGCAGCTCTTTCAGCTCATGCGTAAAATTGGTCAAAAACTCAATAGGATTTTTCTGACCACCATATAAGGCAACAGTAAAAGGTTGAAAAACAGAAAATTGGGATGTAATGGGCCATAATTGGTATCCCAATGATTTAAAAATTGGGAGACTATCTACATTAAAGAGTAGCTTAATTTTATCACAGTTATATGCACTACGCTTAAAAATTGTTTTAAGGCCTTCCTTTATGCCAATTTAAATTCACCTTCATTTATTTCGGTTGTATCAACTTTGTTCAATGTTCCTAAAACTGTTCTAGAATCTTTTGGAAGTTGGTGCCCATGATTTCTTAAAATTGTTAATAAGTCATTAATATATTCTCGTTTAGTTTGATTTTTAATACCCAAATACGAATGTCTTTTAATAATGATTGACTATCATCCGTTAACTTACAAAATTCAGTATCTGAAGGATAAAAGAAACTCTCAAAACTTTGCGAAACACTATTTATTTTGAGCTGATGATCACAATCTGAGTCATTCTCACTTTCTGATTGCAACAAACAACCATAATTAAAAGTTTTTAAAGCTAAGTTTTCACTAAAATTGGAATCATTTGCTGGGAAATCAATATATTGTAAAATTACATACACATGACTATGGTTATTATGCCAGTTAGTTATACGCTTCCTAAAAAAACACTTTGCAAATAATAAACTTGTGTAAAATATACACACAATAAAACTGATTTAAATAGAGATAAGGTGGTAAATTTATTTTACTCAATTTGTAACTAATATTATCATTATTAAAAACTTTTTCATATATGTAATATTAATTTATTATTATACAGTTGAAATGAAAATTTAAGAAAAGATGAAGTTGAAATTAGTTGAAATTTAAAACACATTTAGAATTAAATATTCATCATTTAAATTAGATGTATCTATTGAATCTTACCTCTAGGACTCCTAGAATTAAGATTACCAGAAAATAATAATATATTTTTTAATAAGTACTGCAAAATTTCAAAAAAGGATAAAAACATGGAAGCTGTCTTTGAAACATGTAGATAATCTTAAGGTATTTTAGTCTATTAGATTAAAATATTTATACGAAAACTCTATTATATAGTTTTAGTATAGATATTTTAGTCTAATAGAATAATATATCTGTAGATATTTTAATCTAGAAGTACTACTAGAAATATACTATATATTATACTAATATAAAGTTATAACTATAGACTATAAAAGCTGAAATAAATGTTAGTTAAAAAACTTTATATACTATTTACTAATGTAGTTTTTCAACTAATATTTATAATAAATGCTTATAAATTCAGCTTTGTTTTACTCAAAATTTCCTTGTACCTTTGATATTTTTCAGTTAAATCTCTTTGAAATCTTTTCGGAAACGTTTTGCGTTCCATTATTTAATTTTGCAGGAAGACAGAATAATCAACTGTAAGTAATGTGTAATGTAGGAAGTCAGAGTAAGAAACTGTAACAAGCAATATTGCAATTAGCTGTTATATAACAGCGTTTATAACTATACTCAAAAACACAATTGCAATGGCGGTGTTACGTTAAATAAGTAGCCCGTTAAAAAAGTAGACAGCTCTGCGCATACGATAATATGTTATATGATATAGATATGATGTTAAGTTTCCATTAGGTAGGTGAAATCTATCGTTAAATAAGTAGCCTTGTTCCGTTAGGTAAATCTTCAAAGTTACTTAAATTTCTAATTTAAATCTAAAAATCTAAAAAATCAAAAATTTAATTTGAAAAATGCCTGTTCGTAACTATTCTGTTGAAGATGTTAAACAATATCTCTCTGATGGAAGGATGAAATATTACAAATCAGAGCGTAAATCATTTTTGAAGTATGCTAAAAAATTGAAACTATGTGGTATGTAAACATTACATTATAGTTTGTTGAATAAATAATTATTACCATTGAATTAAATCTAACTTTTTTTATACTTCAGATGGTAAATTGTATTATGTATTTCTTTTACTTCATTTAAAAAATTACAAGTTCTTATAAACGACTGAAAAAATGATAGCGTTTAAAGATGTCCATGATTCTAATCATGGAGCTCATGTTGGTCTCAACAACACTAGAGCAAAGCTAAAAAGTTCTTTCTATTGGCTAAGTATTATCACAGTATTACGTATTTTATTCATGTTTGAGTTTAGTTTTATGTTAAATTTAATTGTTAGGGATGGTTAATGATATTAACAAATGGGTTAAAGAATGTGACAAGTGCCAACGTTGAATGTGACAAGTTATTAAATTATGATTCATTGTTTACTGGATTTAATAATGCCACTGTTCCATTACTGGTACAAAAGTTGCACAATTGTTGTTAATAAATGAATGTATTTCTTCTTTGAATGTGGAGGTCATAAGATGTCAAAAGCAAGACAATGGAAATGATTGTGGGCTTTATGCTATTGCAAATTCTACTGCTTTATGCAATGGTAAAAAAGAATGCTCATTATCATTTCAATGTGATGATTTCTGTTACTGTACAATAAAATAATATTGATGTAGTGTCTCTTTAGATTATAAAATAATAAAAATATTTAAATGTATATTTACAATATGCTGACCTAATCATGTGATAATAGCAGTTTTCAGTTATTTATTTTGTTTTAATAAGTGAGTTAGTAATTTTAGAAACTTTGTGTAAAAATAATTTTTTGAAAACCTAGAATAAAAGTTAGATATTTATTATTATATAGATATAGTTAGATATTATTATATATATATTATTAGATGTTTATTAATTTTTGTTTTGTAACTTGTTAAATACATAAAAATATTTTCTTAACAAAAACTTATTTTAAACAAAAACTAATTTTAAGTGTCTTTGATTGATTCAGTTTTAGATTAGAGTTATAAGTAGTGGAGATACAACAAGTAGAGTTACAAGTAGTAGTTATAAGTTAGAGTTAGAACTAGAGTTACAAGTAGTAAAGATGGAACTAGACTAGAGTTTACTCAGTTTGATATGAGAGTTTAATCTAGAGTTTTCTAAATTAGATTTATTATAATAATTTTTTTTTTAATTGTTACTTTAGTTTAAATTCTAGTTGTATCATCACTCTAACTATTAAGTAAAAGTTATAATTAATAATTACAAGTTATAAATATAATAAAGTTAAAAATAATTTTCTAATATTATTTTTCTTATATTTCACTTTAGATTGCCTGATTACATTTCAGGTTTCAAGTACTTTTTTAAAATCCAACATTTTTGTCTTTTTTGTTTGTTTCATCTGTCAATTTATTATAATTATCTAGTAAATAATTTTACTTATAATAAGAATGACAACTTTCTTCTTCTTTCTTTCTTTTTTCTTTTTTTTTTTTTGAGTTTTAGGTACGACAACTTAAGCTCTTATGGCTAGGAATAATTAAAGAAAAAGATTCCATCACTTATGTTAAAAGTATATTTGATAGGTAAACCTCGATCCCTGGTGTTTTATTTGAGGAGGCAAACAACCGACTATCCAGGAGAGGTATATTTAAATGGACACAAGTTTAATAACAATACAAAGTTGAATGAAAATTTATTTTGGAAAATAAATTTTTAACAATTTAATATATTATGCGTTTTTTTTTTACATTTCTCATTTTGTTTCCAAGTAATTATAATCTTCTACATGTTTTAATCGCTTACACATTATCCCACGTAAGCGTGTTTGGACGGTTTAGTTTGGATAATGCTGGTTTATAATTGTAACGTTATGGAAGGTTTAAAATCATATTTAGATCAAAACCTAGAACTTGTTAAATTTCAAACCATTAACTCGTTTTCCAGATCAGAAATGGATTCCTATGTTTATTAAGTTTAATAGATTTTACACTTTTTACACTTATATGAAAATTTTCATCAGCTGAAAATTTATAGATAAGGCTTCTTTTTTAAAAAAATTTTAAATTAAAATAACTCTTTTAGAAATACTATTACATTAAAAGATAATATTCCTTATCCAGTAGGCACCGTGCGGGGTGGGCGCCAGATATCAAAATTTAAACATATTATAACATTTATATCACTATCTATAAACATAAGACAATACAAAATAAGATCGTTAATCAAGAGCAGTGCGGCGCTCCTAATCGTATTGTTACGTTAAATATGTTTGCAAATATTAAGTTCTTATAAGATTATTTTTAAATTCATACTTTTTAATAAGGACTTTATAAAACTTTAACTTAAATCTTAACTTAACTTAAAATTTAGAATTACGTTTGGCGTTAAAAATATTGTCTTGATTGCTCATTTTGTCTACTTTTTAAACGGACTACTTATTTAACGCCTACAGGCGTTAAATAAGTATCCGTAAGTTAACGCATGCACAGATACAACATTTTGTCTACTTTTATAACGGGCTACTTATTTAACGTAACAGCGGTTAATAGTTCGCGCAAGCGTGTTAATACTTCGACGTCCGTAGACGATGTTTTGTACACAAAGATTACCTACAAAATCTTTCATTACTGTTATAATATATAAGTTCCGTAAATATTAATCTAAAAAAGTTATTTTATGACAAATACATGCATCGAAAAATAATATTTTTAATGTTTACACTGATAAAAGTCCTTTTTTTTTTTTCATATTATGTAATTACATGTTTATTACTTTATTTATGTATTTTATCTATAAATATAGCTATTCTAAAAAAAAAAACTACGAAAATAATTTTGGCACAAATAAATAAGTCTACAAAAAGATGCTCGATAAATTACTGCTACCTCTTCTATAGACACAGTTTTACATTTGAAATTGATACTTGCATTAATATCTTTTTTTTAGCTAGAGATTTTGAAAGTTAATAAATATATCTTGAGATATCTTATTTTTTCTTGTAAAAATTGGCATTTTTGATTTTCAAAAAGTCTTAAAACTTAAAATAATGAATTAACTTTAAAATCTCTAACTAAATATTTAAATTAACATACTAAGGACCATTTGTGTAAATTTTTATAAATGAAGCAAAAGATGAGTATAAGTTTATCTCTCATATTTCTATTTTTCTTTTTGACTAATTCTCAACAAATTGGCAGCCATTTAAAAAGAAAAAAAAAATTTTATTACTTGATTAAAAAAAAAAATTTTTAAGACTAAATCTTGTATGTTAAAATGTAAATGTTATAAAAATTTTTATTTATTTGTCACTTGACATTTAAATTTTTTTTTTAAATTTATAGTTGATAAAAATAATATTAATTAGTAGGTATAAATAGTATATATATAAAACAGTATGAAAAGATGTTTACTAATATCTTAACTTGCAATGTGTAACTGGCTACACATCAGTGTTTTCCATGTTTAAACAAGAAATGCAATCAGTTCATTTTATGAAGTAAGTTTATGTTTATTCTACATTATTGTGTTATTAGGATAGCACAATAATTGTGTTATCCACAAAAAAGTTTATTTTTTATTTTTTTCTATGTTTTATTTCATATTCATGAATTTCAAAGTTATATTCAATAAATTTTAAAATTGTCTGGATTTTATTCTGCATTATTTTGTATTGTAACTTCGTTGAATATTTTTATGAAGGATAAGTTTTTTACTTGGTTAGATTTTTAAATGTTTGAGTATTGACACTTACAGGCATTGTGCAAACTCCAAACTTTATCTAAATTTATATTCATCAACAAATTTCAAATTTTATGCAATAATCTCTTATTTGTCAAAAACTAAAATTTTTCAAAAAATAAAATTTTAACCTCCCCTCAATTTGGGGCTGTAAACATTGCAGGGTCATAAAAACTGAACACTAAGAGATTATTGCATGAAACTTGAAATTTGTTGATGAATATGAATTTAGATAAAAGTAGTAAAGAAAATATTTTATAAACTTGTTGCTCCCACATTAAGGGCTGGGTGGACCCAAAAATTAGGGTTTATTTGTTCCCAAGCTCCAATCACCCCAATTCTTTGCAAAGCATTCTTTTTTGATATAAGCATAAACATACAAAAGTTTAGAGTTTGCACAATGCCTGTAAGTATCAAAACTCAAACATCTAAAAATCCAGTGTATACCACTGAATATTATTAACTTATTATTAAGTTATTATTATTGATGAATATTTTTATTATTGAAGTTTATTATTGATTTCAACAGTTTTGTTGAAATCAATAATAAACTTCAATAATAAAAATGAATGTAAAGACTGGCACTACTGTGAATAAATAGTATAAGTAGCTACAAAAAAAGTATGCTAGGAATTAATTGTATATTCAAACAGACTATTTGAATATAATGTTACAATATATAAGTAATGAACTGAAATGTTCAAAAATTTTCTATTTTTACAGATTTAAATATTTTATATTAATAATTTTTCATTTAAATGTTATATCTTAAAAAACTGTGTTTCTCTTATTTATATTCAATAATATCCATTTATAAGTTGCATGTTCAAAAACAAAAACAACTTGCAGTTTGTTTTTCAAAGTTGATAAACATCTAATACAAAGTATCAGATATACTTTGTATGAGGTTATAAAAATCTGATACAAGGTATCAGATTATTTAAAACCTCTAAGTAATGCTGTGATCCTAGCAAATATTGTGAATTTCAAAATAGGTACCACAGATATACAAAATTGCAAAATTGGTACTGCAAGTGATGTGGCATGCAAAGCTGCTCAGTTGTATGGCTTTGTGAAAAAATTTTAATTTTGTGTAAAACTTGTGTTGAAAAGTATCAAAAAGAGTGTATAAGCAACAAATTTTTTTCATGACAATGATAGTTTCATTTCATTTCTGAAAATCCTTTTGCATTTTGATTATATCTTGATTTCAGAAATTATTTTTATTCATAATAGTTAACATATTTTTTTAGATTTGGATTTAATTTATATTATTTCAAGATATTCTAATATTACCTTCATAAAAAAGATATTCAAAATATAAAATGAATTTATTTCTAAGTTTTGATAAATATTACCTGTTATAAAAATATCAATAAGTTGACATTATTTTTAATGTTATGTTTTTTATTTATTATGAATAAATTAAGGTGTCAATGTTTATTGTAGTTCTTTTGGTTTAAGCTAAGTTTATATAATTTATATAATGTTTAAGTTATTATAAAAGATTGAAGATTAAGGTTAGCTATTTAATCCACAATGAAATATTTAAAGCTAGGCTGTTTAACAACTATGCAAATTAGAGTGTGTGTAGATTTATAAATTAGAATTTACAAATTAAATGAAAATAGAACATGTATGATAAATTAATAGGACAATAGTAATTTTATACTTTTGTTTTTTAGGTATGAGGAGGCTGTACTTGATAACTTGCCTTCCTGCAACAAGGTTAAAAAACCCTCCAACTACAAGCCAATTTAAAATATTTTTCATAGCACCATGTTCTTAGAAGAATTTGGCTTTTTTTATTTACTAATTAGATTACTTTTATTTCATAATTTCTTTAAAATATTTTTGGAGATATTTTAATAAAATTTTTTTGGAGATATTTAATGCTGGTTTTTTACCAAATTTTAAGTTAAAAAAATTATTTTACATATAGATTTTTAGTTGAAGGATGAAGGCAAAATGAGTGACAAAGAATTTAGAAAGGTAAAACTAACTCAATTAAAACTTTTAATATTTTTGTGGATGTGGTATGTGTCTATAAACTGGCTGCATGCATTCAGGTTTAAGTAAGAACTTTTCCTTTGGTTAAATTAATTTCTTTGTTTCTGATATAGATTTCTTATAACTATCTATCGAAATAACTATCGAAAAACATCAGAAGTTTTGTTTTTCTTTGTAATCGTCCTTTGTTATGATGCACCACCAAAGGCGAACGCAGTCAAATCTTTTAATAAAATGGGTTTCATTTGTTTGCCTGATAATGTAATTTTTGAATATGATTTTGTATAATGTTTTTTTAGTTGTATAAACAGTAATTGTAAGAAATAGTAAGAAATAATACATTTATATAATACAAGGTAAATAAATCCTCGGCTAGTATACATTAGTATATAAATAATTTTGGTGCAATTTTGTTATTATAAAATAAAGCTAACATGTATTTTTATTATACTGTAAAAACTATAATATAGATGTGTATATTGAACACTGTACAAGTTATTTTAATAAAATTTTCGAGTATTAGTTTTTTGATGTTATTTTTAAAACCAATGTGTGTGCGCTTTTGTATATACGTGTAATAAAAACACATTTCAGACGCGTGTTATATGTCCAATAATCTACGCGTCTAAAACGTATATATGTTAGAACACGTACCAGAAATACGTGTTTTACTCGGTAAAATGGCTAACATACATTCGTGAATAACACATATTCTGAAAAGTTTTAAATGCGCATTTAATACCAAGAGAACACCGTTTTGAAAAATATCTAATTACAGTGTTTTATGCATATTTTCAAAAGTTTCAAATGCGAGTTTCATACTCAGTAGGATGCGCATTGCATACTCGTTTTTAAACGTATCTGAAGCGTATTTCTAATGCGTGTTTGACAATAAAATGGCTAACATACATACCAGAATAATGCGTATTTAAACAAGTATTAAATGTGCATTTACAACTTATTGTGCCAGCTGGGTTACTGTGTTTTTTATAATTTGTTTCATAAACATAATCATGTTCTCTAAGCAAATCATTTTTAACCAATAGTTCTTATACGAATACAAATCAGCATTAAATTATCTTTCCAACAATATATAAAAAGTACTTTTAAAAAAAAAAATTGATCATAAAAATAATTACCCTTTTTTACACGGGCGGATCTAGGGTTCATCACTTTAGGCGGCCGCCTAAGGAGAAATATTATACTACTATTAAGATGTAATTTTCCTTTCATTTTAAAATTCCATCGGGCATATTTTATTATTCACGGTTTCGGTTTATTATTTTCGGTTTTGATTACCGAGTGATCTCGATACGAAGTGTACATTTTTAATCACTTTAAGGAACGAAAGTTAAATTATGCCTAAAGTAGTATGGAACTTAATCTGATTTGGATCTAGATAAAAAGTCTGGAAATTTATTGTGCAACTTGAAAATAAAATAGATAAACAAGCCTCAAAAAATTGCCTCAGGATTTTTCAGTTAGTATTGTAAAGTTCTTTAAGAGTCTTATTTATAATGTTTGACATTTGTTATAATGTACGAGTGGCTTTAGAACAAACCGATGTAGTTTTATTAAATGATATTTGCAAGAAGTTGTCTTATGAAGTAAATTCTTTATGTTTTCTGCTTACAGAAAACCTGCATTCATCTTAAGCAAAATTTCTGTTCTGTTTAGAAACAAACATCAAATGCTCGAAATTGGATAAATTTGTACCCATTCAGAAAGCTATTAGCTGTTTATAATGCCTTACTTACTTTACGCTATTATGCAGTAAAGCAACAAATAATCTTCAGTGAAGATAATTTGTTGCTTTATCAGCAGTTTTATGAATTTGCAAAAAGTAAAAAAAAATTTGTTTTTTCTTTTTGTTACATTATAAAAACATATGCCTGGCTCAGTGAATTACAAACAAAAAAATATATATCTATATGTTATATAGATATATATTTTTTATATGTTAATAAAGTATAAAAAGTATATTTTATAAAAAAAGATTTGCAGTGTTATTGCACCACATATCAGAGTGTTTTTGGGTCATATTGACTTTTGAATAACTTTTGAACCGTTATTACATTTGACTTGAAATTTTCCATAGTGATTCAACAACTATAAGAAAATACAAAACCAAAAAAAATTTTTAATTTATTGGGATTGTTCAGAATCATCTATTTTACACACTGAAGGGTTTTATATTATTTACTGAGTTTTGAAGAATAAAATTTGAGGTCATGTTATAATTACATCAGGCAAATATGTATAATGAAAGCCAAATAATATATCATTTGAAAATTTTTGTATAATTTACAGACCGATCATTTAAATAACTGCATAAATAACAGACCGGTCAGTAAATTATTGAAAAAGAACTGTACAAACCAATTGGGTATACACTTTAAATAGTAATATATTTAAATAGGTCCTCGTAGATAAAATGACAAGTAATTAAAAAACAAACAAAACCAACAAATTATACAAAAACTTATGGTTTGTGAAATATAAACTTTAAGTAAAAAAAAGCAATTGATATTTCCATGGCCTACTTAAATACACGGCCTTCTATTCTGCTTAAACCGGAAAAAAATAGAAGGCCAGTTAAAAAAACGCATATTTTGTAGGATGGACAATCTTTCTCAAAATATTTTAATTATTGAGCTATAAATTTCAAGTAAGTAAATCTGGCACAGGATAAAAAAATTTGCGTTGACTTAATTGAAGTATATACTATACTTCACTAAACTTTCTAAAATTTTAGGCTTTTTTTTAGGTTTCTTTTCAGTAATAAATAGTAATCGTGATTAATAAATATTTTTATTGAAAACAACACAACATTTATTAACCTTCATAAATATATATTACTTAAATGATTATAGAAAGACATGGGTTATATTTGTCAGTAGAATTTTTAAGATATTCAAGGACTGCACAAGAAATAAGAATACACAAATTCTCGAAAGTAAGCTTTAAAAGTATTTAAATTTTTTTTACACAAACTGTTTAAAAATGTGAAACAAAAGATTCTTATTTTTTTCTCTGTCTTTTTTTAAAGGCAACAATGTTATCTGCAACAATAGAATCACTGACTCTCTTTCTGATGTTATTAAAATAAATATTTGAAATTACAGTGTGTATAATTTCCTTTCCACAATTTTGGTGATTTGAACATAAAAATGGTTGGTAACTTTCTCTACTGCCAAGAACTAACTTTGCTGCTTTACGGTGTTGCATTTGAGATCGATAAATAACATCAAATACGTGATCTAACATAGCAAAACTATCACAGACATATTCTAAAAGGGCTAGTGATGGAGTTGTTAGCCCACCTCTGGACAATTTATTTAAATAACTATAGTCATTCGACTCCTGTTGACAATGTTGACTACAAAGCAACTTGCAACACATTTTAAACTTCTTGATCAGTTTTTTAGCAATAAAACCAGCAATATAAGTAGCAACTTCACGCGAATCATCTGATAAAATCACACAATCATAATCTCTTTCTTTGATCTGATCCATCAAGGATCTAGCATGTTGTGTATCTTGAACATCATTAATATCATTTTCAAATATTTTAATTCCTTCCTTTATTAAACTTTTTAGTTGGATTATCTTCTCACTATAGATAACATCTTTCAAACTGACAAGAAACCTGCCACCACTCATTTGGCGGTATTGTCCAAATCTTCTTTCTAACGGATCACTTTGAAAACGAGCAGTCAATATAAATTTATAATTATCTTCCAATAGATCTTCTATTAAAGAAGCTTGACATAATAAAGTTCTTTGTAGTGCTGATGATGTTTGAGGAGATAATGTATACTTCTCAAAATTTGGGATTTTGGTGTTTTTCCATTTATTTAACCATTCAGCGAAAGCTCGAAAAAACTCAGGTTTTTTATCATTAATAATAGCAGCATTTCCAAGACAGTTATTAGAAAACTGATTTTTTGAATTTGTAATTGTCCACCATTTATTAAAAAGAGTTAGGAAAGATGCAATATTTAAACGGTTGGGAAAATATGATTTTATTGCTGCTGCTGTAGTTTCATCGAAGATACCTAAAGCAACAGTGACATTTTGCTTGTAGTTTCCAGGATGGACAACTTTGCTATTTATTTTTGGTGCTTTTTTCATACTTGCATCCAACAGACTGTCCTTTTCTAATAAATCATGAAATATTTTCCACGATATTTCTCCTGGTTGAACATGAATTTCATCTTTAAAAGCTGAAAAATGAAATTCTGGAAAAATAAACCTTTTTTTATTTAGTAAGTTATTTCGAATGTTTTTAATCAGATGCACTGTGTCAAAGAATAGGTAAATTTTTTGTGATTGTACATTAATAAACAAATCATCTGGTTTTTTACCATGTGCATCAAGCAATTTTGTAAAAGAGGAAACATTTGAAGCATGATTGTCACAAACAACACCTCGAACATTAAAGCTATATTTTATTAAAGATTGAATCAAGCTGAGAATTTCAGTTTTCAACCAATCACTGTTTAATTTTATAATTGGAATTGCTTTGATGACACAAGAGGTATTTTCTTTTATACCAACTACCATGAAAGAAACAATGCTTCTATAACATTCATTTTCTTCACTAATCCCAATTACATCTCCACCAGAATATTCTGCACATTTTTGTAAATACATTTCATCAAAAATTATTATAAGATCATTTGATAAGCTCCCATTTTCATGTAACAATTTCAAAACTTTCATAGAATCAATTTCACCTGCTTTGAGCTTGCCTAACAGTGATATAGATGGAAGAGGGAATTCCTTCAGCAGTAAATGATAAGTTTGCAATGATGTGTAACGCAACATCAAGGCAAATTGAAGCATATTTGAAAAATAAATTTGATTTTTTTTTATTTGGTGACTTTTAAGTTCTTCAAGAATGGAAGACAACTTTTCTTTTTCGATGCTAAAATGTGAATTGAAGTTTTCCAGCATACTCCTTCTCTTTAACATACATTGATGGGTTACTCTGAGCCAAGGTGGCAAAGAAACTGGAAGATTTTTATAAAAAAGTTTGACATGAAGATTTTTGTCAATACGAATACATTCAGCAATTTCAGGTATATGTAGTTCATTTTGAATCATTTTATGGAACACGACACAATCATCGAATTTGGAAAATGAATATCCTATTGGTGAATCAGCAACTGTAAGAGAATTAAGATCTTCAATAATATCATTTGACAAAAACTTCTGATATTCATCTTCTTGAAAAATTCTTTTAGTTGGTGATTTTCTTGGTATAAACATAGCTGGAAGTGAAGCTGTTGCAATACTGGCCGGGTATATTGTAGGAACAGGCTTCAAATTATACAACAAACGAAATCGTTTTTCTGATGCTCCTTTGTGTACTAAACTTTCATCAAAATGTTTTAAGCAAATCACAGATGATTTAGAGACAGTCCAACAATTTCTATTTACAAATCTAATCCATAACTTTCTCAAGTCATCATCTTTTGGAAAACCAAAGACTGGTATTACTTCACCACCATTATAATTTGAGGTACAACCGACAACACAGCATTTATTAACCATTATTATTATTAATAATTAAAAAGTAGCCACAAATAACAATACAAAGTTGTTGAAGTTTAGTAGAGATGTCAATTAATCTAACGCGAAAACTTTTATCCTGTTCCAGATATACTTACTTAACATTTATAGCGCAATATTCAAAGTATTTTGAGAAAGTTTGTCCATATAATGGAGTATACGTTTTCTTAACTGGCCTTCTATTTTTTTTCGATTTAAGCAGAATAGAAGGCCGTGTATTTAAGTAGGCCATGGATATTTCATAGCAAATAAGTTGATATCAAAATTGGGAAAAAAGGAAAAAAGATTGCTTTCATTTAATTAAAGTTTACATCTATGACAAATAGTATCTAAAAAGCCAATATTTGTAGCTGCATAAGCACGAATTAATTAATAAACGTGCAGCTCATCTTCAGTAAAAGATGTACTGTTTACAGCTGTAGAAAAAAAATACTTGTCAATTCTATTCTTGAATGCGTTAACTGACGGAACCTTTTTGCATGCTGACGGCAAGTTGTTGCAATCATTGACAATACGATTTGTAAAAAAATTGTGACGAGCATTATTATATGTGAATTCACGCATTAGGACGTTGGAAAATGATCTGCGAATTGGTGGATTATGCCAATTGATACTCTCAAAACCGTTTTCTAGCTTAAACTGTTGGATTAAGTCGCCACGTCTCCGGCGAGTTTCCAAAGTAATAAAATTGAGCCAACGTCACCTTTCAGCGTAAGGTAATCCTATTAAATCATAAGGTACTTTTGTTGCTTTGTGCTGAATTTTTTCGATTTCTTTGACGTCACCTTAAGTAACGTAAGGACACTATACGTAAGGACACTATACCGTAACGTAATGTACCGTAATGACACCTCACGTAAGGTACCGTACCGTAACGTAAGGACACTATACCGGATTAGCGAATTCCAGGTGCGGCCTAACATACGTAGAGCATAATTTACTCTAAAGCTTCATATCTCTTGATCTAAATGTTTTTTAATAAGCCAAGTATCATATTTGCTTTACGTGTTGCAACCTGTATGTGTTTATTCCATTTTAGATCATTAGATATGAAGATACCCAGGTCTCTCTCAATATCCGTTGCCTCAAGAGTAAGTAATGTATTTCCATCATTCATTACATATTCACGATTACTATTTCCATCACCAAGGTGCATAACTTTACATTTTGGAACATTTAGTTCCATTAGCCATTTCTTTGACCATTCTGTGGCAATGTTTAAATCATTTTGGAAGATCAGACGATCAGCATCGTGAAACTCAGGTCTTATTTCTTGTAACAGTTTAGTGTTGTCAGTATAGATTTTATGAACTGATTTTAACATATCCGTAAAGTCGCTTATATAAATGATAAATAATGTTGGACCAAGTACAGACCCTTGAGGAACTCCGTTTAGAACATCGGTCCAGCCGTTAGAGTGTTTATCTAAAACAGCTCGTTGTTTTCTACTAATCAAAAATTACTCAATCCATTTTACAACATTGCAATTAATCCCATATGCTTTCAATTTATGAAATAGTCTACGGTGAGAAACTTTATCAAACGCTTTCGCGAAGTCCAAAAATGCAATATCGACAAAATTTCTTTTACTTAACGCTTTCGTGATGTAGTCGACACTCTCCAATAAGTTAGACTTGCATCCTTTTTTGGACATAAATCCATGTTGATTAGGTGAGATGCAGCTTGTTTTTTCAAGATATTTTTTTTTTGTTGTTGTTGAATTTAGGTGCTTCAAGAAGACCTTATGGTCTTGTCATAATTGGTTATCTGTTCCCTGATAATCTTTTCCATTACTTTACATGGAGCTGATGTTATAGACTCTGGTCTGTAATTAGCGGCAACAAGACAACTTCCTTTCTTAAACAACGGTGTGACGTGTGGCTGTTTCCAAGCTGTAGGTGTTGAGCCTTTGGAAAGTGCTTTATCGTAAAATAAAGTAAGAGGGTAAGTCATTTGAGCTGCGCATTCTTTAAGTACCTTTGGACTAATGTTATCAGCACCAATAGACTTATTCGGATTCAAACCTTTCAAACAAGCTAGCGTTGCTTCAACTTAATAATTATATCGCTTCAAAATTATTAATTAAGTCTTCTTGATAATGCCTTTTCTCAAAAATAGGTAACTGACTACTTTTACTATCATCAGCAAAAACTGATTCGAAGTGTTCTTAAGTCTGTTTGCGATATGTATTCCCTCTGTTAACGTTTCACCTTTTGCATTAGATATAGCACTAATAGGTACATGAACATTCTGTTGCGCCTTAGCATAAGCGTACACCCTTTTAGGATTACTTTTATCTGGTGCTAGTTGTGCTTCAAATACTCAAACACGATGTTTACATGCTTTCTGCACTTGGCTTCTTAGTTTCCTATATTCACGAATCAGTGTCGCTGATCGCCAGTTAGTCGCAGATAAGTAATTGCCCAGTTATTTTTTTTGCTTTATCATAGCCAGTACCTCCTTACTCATTCACCGCGCATTACGAGTGGTATGGACTTTTTTTAACGGAATAAATTGCTTGCTGAGTTTATTATATTTATTGCAGAAAAGTTCATAGCACTCATTAGTATTTTTATTTTCAAATAATTGCTTCCAGTTAATTTCCATAATCTTTTTACCGTAATTTATATAGTCACCTTTATTAAAGTCATATTTTTTGTTTGAGAAAGTAGTCTCATTTTTAGAAAGGACGACATAATCCCAACTCAATATGCGATGACCTTGCGACGAATAACCTAACGGCAGAGAGCTAGATAAGTTGATTACTCATGTTGATAAGTCTGTAATAACTAAATCCAAAATGTTTTTTGCTTTACCATTAGATGTTTCGAATGTTGAGAAATCAACTAATTGTTCTAGGTTATAATTAGCCAAAGTATCAAGAAAAACACTTGCCGCACTATTTTGACCACTTTGTCATTCGATCCTGAAAATCATTGTGCCATTTGATATCCAGAAAGTTGAAATCACCTGCTAGTAACATACAACTATACACTTTTCTATCAACAGCTTGCTTAGCCAATATAATTGTTTTATTTATATCATTTAATGCGATAAAGGTGGTCTATAGACACAACCAATAAAATCATTTTGTTACCGATTTTAATTTCACACCATATTTGCTTGGAGTTGCTGTTGTTTAAGATCTCTCTTAGATGAGGATCAGATACCTCATTCACGACTAGATCACGCTTGATGTAGATAGAAATACCACCACCGTGACTAATTCGATTTTTCTTTACTAGTGAGTAGTTGTTCAATTGAGAAGCAGATATTTCAGCAAACCATGTCTCAGAAATAAAGATTAAATCATACATGTTTATGTTACAAAGTGCAGATAATTCGTTCATTTTATCCGGATTAAGGGAAGTTGCGTTAGAATAAAAACATTTAAAAAATATATTTTTAGGGTTAGATTTAGCAGATTTTATTTTTGTATTTAAAGCATTGTGTTTGTGCAATTCTGGCTAAATACATTTGAATTCTGGCTAAATACATTTGATACTTTTGAACCGATATTACGTTTGACTTGAAATTTTAAATAGTTTTCCAATTTTTATTAAATCTGTCAGGGTTATCCAGAATCGTTAATTTTACAGACTGAAGATTTTTTACGTATTTAATTATGTGGATCATGGAATCCAATTTATACATCTTTATAAAACTATTACTTAATTTACAGACCGATAAGTAAATTACTGCGTAAGGGCATTAAAATCTGTCGGAGTTATTCAGAATTACCTATTTAACAGACAGAAGATTCTTTAATAAAGTTAATATTTAATTTTAAATGAAAATAACATACAGCAAATGAACTTCCTGAAATTTTGATTACTTAAACTTGCAATACCAAGTATAACAGCTGAAACTCTACCTAGAAATGTAATAAAAATATTATTATAAACACGAATACACAATGTGTTAAAAATATTTTGTTAATTCATTATAAAATTTATAAATTAAAAAAAAATTATAAATTAAAAATTCAAACTAAATAAATATAAAATAAGAAACTTACTGCTTAAGAGTGTTTATGTGAACTATTGACAACATCTAAGATAAAGAAATGAAAACAACATAAAAAAAGTTTGTATTTCTAAAACTTATATCTTGGCTTTTAGTGAATGATTAGAAGTAGCGAGTTTCAATAACGAAACAGCCTAATAATTATTTTAACAACAGACACCAGCGAGAAGGTAAGCCAAGTTGTCTATCAACACAAAACATCACAACAATAATAACACAATCACAAAACATACAGACCAGTGGCACTAAACGTTACTAATTCTTAACTAACGCTAATTTCTATCCTCAACCCTTTACTGTTTCTAACTAACACATATGATCATCCTGAAAAGCTCACAGGTATTTGTTGATGACATAAGAAACATATTGATTTCAATTATCTCGTTTACATCATCTCGGATTATCTTTTTTACTGACCTCTCATGGAAACCTTATATACAGATCATTGCAAAGTATTTTTATACATAGTATTATACTGTTCCTAAGTACTCTAAAAATTCTTATTCGTCTAGTTTATTCGCTAAAACATCAGTTCTTTGGAATCCACTTTATTCATCTTGTTTTCCTGATTCATATAATTTGCAATATTTTAAGTTGTCTGTCAACCATTACATAACCGAATATGAGCAACAAAAAACTTTAAGACATTCTTGTGTTAAGGCATCCAAAAGTGGGTAATTATTATCAGAAAATAAATGATGAAACACTTCATCTTTAGTGAGATATTTGACATCAAATAGTGTAGAACCACTTAACATTGTTGATGCATCAGAAAAACAACTAATAAAATAATTGAACATATGCGACCAAACGGTATTCAAAGAAAAAATATGACCCTCCTCTTCAATAATACAAAAAAGAGGTCCGGAAATAAGTTTATTAAAAATTCCTAGAGCTCTAGTTAAAGCGTGAAAAATAATGTTGTCAATGCCTTGTCTAATTGACTCATAAAGGAATTTTAAACCATCAAGATTAAAAACAAATTCTGTTTTTTCGTAAAGATGATCTTTACGAAAAAACGTTGCTTCACCGAGTACAAATATAATTTTAAATCGATGATGCAGAAATGAAGCCATTTAATTTTTTAAAAACCTTTCACGCAAAAACGCCTTCCATTCATCAGCTTTCCCATTCTGCTGATAACAATGTTTATTGCTAGTAAGTTTTGAAAGTTCGTATAAAATGTCAAAGATAAGCGAGTTTTGGGAATTTGTAAAACACCATGAATACCACCATCCTGCTCAACCACTTTTTCCCATTCTATGATTGCTTTTTCAGCGTATATTCCTAAATTGTGGACAATATGTAAACCACAAAAAACATGATGCATTTGTGAAGTTTTTAATTTTTCATTTAAAGGAAATCGATCATAGTTTTTAACAACGAAAGGCAAAATTGCTTCTCTCAATGTTTAAATTGGTTAAAAAACTTGAATTAACAACAGTGCGATCTGTCATCAAAAATTTGAAAGAAAAAATTTTCTAAGATCATCCTCTTAGTTATCCTTTTCAGGAGAAAAAATATGAGGCATATTAGTGAGTAAATTTTTTAACTCACCAAAATAAGATTGTGCCTCGCCCGAAAACATATCTTCTATCCCTAATATGTAGCTACCAATTGATGTTGTGATTTGAAAACTACTAACCTCATTAAAATTGTAATTTGCGCCATCTCCATGAAAAACATTGTGTGCTTTTATTATCATTCAACATAGCCTCTCTAACTTGAGCTTTTGATAAAAGATTCATTTGACTAAAAAATTCAGCAGCTAAAGTTTTATTTGGAAGTGCGCCACATGAAATTCCAGCCATTTTTTGTAGTACAGTTTTGATAACAGATTTAACATTATTGACTTAAACATTTTTACTTTAGAGATCGTAATATACAGAGCGAATTTTCTCATTATATCTACCTCCTTCAAACTTCAATTACATTTCTTTCAAAATCATCAACACTTTCCTTTAGCTCTTCTGTATGATTTTCAAAGTAATTCAAACTCTCCTTTAAGATTGAATAATTTGTTTCATCAAATGTTTTCAAAACAGAGTTTACAAATTTTTCCTTTAAATACTATGCTTTTTGTTGATCTGATTGGGAACGCTTTCTAGCCAAATTAATTTATTTTTCCAATTTTAAATTTTTTTGCAACAATTGGTTAATCTTACAACCCTTTCTAACTTCTCTTTTTTTGCCGTTTTAGACATTATACTTTGACAAGTTTGCTTGATATTTTCTTTTATATTCATTACATCTTCTATTAATTTGTCTATTTTGAAATTTAAGGTGATCAATTTGTATTTCTCCGCTTGTATTTCTTTATTTGTCATCAAAAAGATATAATGCATACATAATTTTTAAACAAAGTTCCTAAGTATCAAATCTTTTAGAAAAAATAAATAAATACTTGATTTAGAGAGAGGAAAGGTTATACTTGCCTTTTGGACTGGGAACCTATTTAAAAAAATTTTTTTTTTTTTCTAAATTGACCTTAAAATTTTTAAACGTTGAGAACTAATAATTTTGTATAAATTTAAAAAAAGTTCCCCTTTCCATTCGATTCATCATCCTTTTTTTAATCTATATGAGAACTTTCATGCAAATTGGATGTGTTTTAGTACTTAGGAAATCTTACCTTCAAAAGCCACTTTTGAAAAAACGTGTCCGCGGCAACTATTTTTAGCAAAAGGGATCTCAAGATGTTGATAATATTTAAGTGAAGCCTTATGCAGCATAGTACTTTCAATATATGAATGAAAAGAAGTTGAGTAACACTAATTGATGCAAAAAACCTCAAGGTGCTTGCTTAACCTTACAAAAAGATATAAGAGAGTAAAGTTTATGAAAATTCGGTGTTTTTGGTCATATGTCACATGTTTTTTTTGTATTGCAGCGCCGCTGCATACAAAAAAACATTTGACATTTGAATTTAAATATAGATTTTGCATGATGTCAATTATAATATAAGCAAAACTTTTTCCAGATAAAATGCAACTGATTGATATTGCCTAAAGCTCGGTGCCTAGCTATAACTGTTAGCTATATATATTTCTTATTATTCAGCCTTATTTTTTTTAAATTATACAGTTGATGGTTGGTGCCAAAATTTAGAAGTTTTAAGCACCGTTTAAGAGTTGTGTTTTTTATTGGTTCAGTCATTCATAATGTGTTACCTGCGCAGGTAACTCAAAGCTGTTACTTTTATTTATTAAAAAAAAAAATTCTAAAGGATTGTAAAAATTGTTTGTGAATGTTTTGTTTGTATTATTTGAATTTATTTTAGATCAAATCTTGTAACTGCCTATATAGTTTATTAACTATTGTTTAAAAGTGTTTGTTAGTTGGTGTTATACGGGTTCTTACCTCAATAAAGTTGTATTTTAATGCAACGTTTTATTCCAACATCCAAAATTTAATGGTATAATTAGCAGTGGTACGGGATCGTCCATAAAGTACGTACGCCAAAAATTTTGAAATTTAACCCCCTCCTCCCCCATGTTGCCATGCGTACTTTTAAGTCCCCACCCACCTTAAAAAGTACGTAAGTTTTTCAAACACCCCTCCCCCCCCCCAACTTTTTATTTTCAATAAAAAGTTTATTGAAAAAAATAAAAAGATGGAGGAGGTACCTTAGATACTTTATACGAACCCGAAGCCATTTGTTTGTGGCACAGGATCCCAATTTATAAAAACGTCTTCAAATGTATATACAAACATTAATTTTAATAAAGTTAAATTACGTTACATCCGCTTGACCGAGAAGTTAATGTTATGGACTTCGACAGCGGACACCGGAGCTCAATTCCTGGTCAATACGTGTTGTATTTTTTCGGAAAATTTGCATGGTCATAACTTTTGCTATTTAAAAAATTTTTCTACGAAATTTAAAATCTAGCAACGAATTTAAATTTAGTTTTAGATAGTAAAGTTGAAAATTTTACTACATCAGTGTGCATAAAAGGAAACTCTACTCCCTTTACCATACATCTTTTAATGTTGGCAAACTAGGATCTTTACTCAGAATTTTAACTTTTCTATTGATTATTGATTATTATTAAATTGTGATAAATTAGAAAATCGAAGTACGTACTTTTTAATTGAAACCCTCCTCCATACGCTTTCGTACGCTTTTTGAAGACCTTCCCCCTCCCCCCTACGAGCGTACGTACTTTATGGACGTCCCCTAAGTATATATTATCTTTTAATAACATTTTGAATGTCGTATTATTTATATCTGTTATTTATCTAAAAATATGGATTGTGCTCAGTTGGTTTATTTATTTATTTTTTTTTAAAGTTTTAAAAACATTTGCATATTTCCTTATGGCGTTACATTGCCAGTGTTATAGCCCGGAGTTACGCAGTTTTGGAAGCTTCGATTCATAAAAAAATATGATTTTAAAAGAAACTTTGAAATTAAATTTTTTGATTAATAATAGAAAGAGGCATCCTTCTTTAAAACAGCCCTGGGCCCCAAAAAGTCCTGATCCACTACGGCATATTGCCATAATATATTATAATTTATATGTAATCTAGGAATAAAAATGTGCAGGGAAAAGCTGTTAGCTAATTGATGGTATATTTTTCTGTCATATGCCTTCAATTGTTCTGCATAAAAAATCGTACACATGAATAGGAAGGAACCTTGACGTGGTTCATGTGCTTTAAACAAATACCTTCCAGGCAGATACTTTTTAAACTTTATACTGAGGAGGTGGTATAATTTCAATTCAATTTAAATTTATGGAAATTTTTTATAGAAAAAAAATGTCCCAAATTTGTAAGGATTCTAACATATATAACAAAAAAATTTGACACAGTCATAAAACTCTAGTGTGACAGTAAACAGGAAGAGAGGTCATAATAAATAAGGTGGAGTGAGAATGTTTTGAAAAAATGAACTCGGGTAGATGGGAAAAAGTTACTAATTGATAAATTAGTAAAGGAGGGGGGGGGGTTCTTCGGCGCCTGACAGTAGTTGTGAATGAAAGGATATGGGGTTGGAAAACTGGTTAAACTTTTTACACAAAAATGTCACCAAAGGAGAAATAAATCCTAGATCCGCCCCTGTTTTAATTAGGCCAAAAGAGCATCTTCTGGTGATCCAAATGTCGGGGCTTTTTTTTGGTGACTTGTCATATATATATATATATATATATATATATATATATATATATATATATATATATATATATATATATATATATATATATATATATATATATATATATATATATATATATATATATATATATATGTATATATATATATATATATATATATATATATAATAAAATACTATAAAGAAAACTGAAACTTTGTACAAGTGAACATATATATGTAACATAAATATGTTCACTTGTACAAAGTTTCAGTTTTCTTTATAGTATCTTAGTCCTGATTGTATCAAATTCTACCGGACTATGAACTCATCTTCTGAAGACTTAGTTTAATTATAAGTGTTTAATTATAATTATTAGTTTAATTATAAGTGTTTATATTTGTATTGTAATGGTTGCTACATATACGATTCCCAATGGACAATTAATACGATTTGCTCTTTGGAGCAATAATGATTGCAACACTACAATTTCTTTGGACATTATTTTACGCGCGAAGGAAATTGTATAATTCATTTGAATGCGTTTAATAGACGTTGCGCTAAACTTTTGAGATGATCACGCAATCTTTAATTAAATTACAAATTATTTTATTGTTAACATTTTATGTTTCAAAACGTTTAATTTTTTAGTTATTAACAAATAAAAGCATAGTTTCGCGCGCAAAAATAAAATCAGCCAATAGTGTTTTAGAATTTTATTTTAAAGCTTATTTTTGTAATAGTTCTTAGACTCAATTATAAATTCAATTTCAAATTTGAATATGATATTGTTATCAATATGATATATTGATAACATTCGAATCTCGAATTTGAATTTCAAATTTTGTATTCAATTGATCAGAATTTGAAATTAAAAATCGAATTCAAATTTGAAAATTTGAATTCGAATTTAACCTCAAACTTGGAACTTAGTCGAATTTTTTCAATATATATTCAAATTTCGCCCAAGTTTACTTAAAACATTTATTTATATTTTTTTCCCGCACTGCAATCTTTTGAAACTTTTCCACGTCTTCCTGGATCGTTTATCTGACTCATACAACCTTCAACTTTTCAAGCCTTCTGTCAACTGTTTCCTAACTCTTTGACTCTATTTGTTTTTAAGTAACTTCCAGTTTAATCGTGCTTGCTTTCAATCTTTTTGGAAGTAAATTAGATTTAAAAAAAGTTGCGCTGTCTCTACTGACAAGTCTTATGAATACAGCTAAAGCCTTTAGCTGTATTCAATAATTGTAATATTTGTTTCATATTTTTTTAACTGCTTATTAGTTTTTTTACGATTTCGGTTTTCGTTTTCTTTTTTTAACGCTTCACAGGTATCCTTTAATGTACTTATTTCTTTTAGTAATCCATCATTCTGCATTCATCAATTCGATCATTAGTCAGTTTTAAATCAGCACTTATTAATTTTAATATATCTTTTTGTTGCTTAAGGACCTTTTCTTAAAACAAATTTTCGAACAAATTTGATCGAGACCTTGATGATATGTTTTGAATTCATTTTTTTTTTTAAATGCAATAATTTCAATATAAATAAATAAAAACTTGCAATATCAGTTTTTATCTTTTTTTTTAAATAATTTATGCTTTTTTATTAGCAAGAAAATACATGCCCGATCGCTTTCGTGTCAGGCATCTATACTTATTTTTAGTTATTGATAAGTATTTGTTAACTGTGATAAAATTAAAAAGAAAAACACGTACGCACTTATTTTAAAAAAAAAAAAAAAATTTAAATAAGTACGTACTCTTATATTCAATGCCTCGCCCATCTCCCATACGCTTATGAACGCCATTTAAAGCACTTAAAGCTATTTAAATAAGAAGCACTTAAAGCTATTTAAATAAGAAAAACAAAGGTAATTCATAGTTTAGTTTATTTTTACAATAAAAAATACAAAATTTTAAAAACCCAAAATGCTGTATACGTTGCATTAACGTTCAACGGTTGCATTATTGTTATGTCTGGATGACTTAATTTCCTAATGTTACTCCTTTAGAAGCATATTCATATGGTAATCATATTTTAGGAGAAGAGCAACAACTACAATGATCTGAGTTAAAAACTGAAAAACTACGATTTGCATATAGATCAGACGCAGAAGAATTAGAGGGTTCATGCCGTAGTGGATAGGAGTTATACTGCTCTTGGTGATGCAGACGTTCATAGGAATATTGACTAGAGGCATTTAGTTGGGTCTGAGGTTTGTCAGTTGTGTAGTTGTTAAATTCAAAATCCTGTATATTATGGTGTAATCTTTCGGTATAACGCAATTGCCTAGGTGCATTTAATAAGTAATGATAAATCTGTTCCGGTTGAGGATTTATTTCTTGATTGAAAGATTGAAGAAGAGTTTCTGCAGAAGCAATAAAATCGTTATTATAGAAGCTGATGACATCATTAATGATTGCAATAGGAATATATGGAAACATTTTTGAAAAAACTTGCATTATCCTCTTGCTGTTTTGAATATCATCTACCTTTTCATAGTGCTTTTTCTGCAAACAAAAATTCTCAAAGTTATTAGCATCTACTTTCTTTAGTATGGAGCATTCACCCTCCCTTTGATATAGCTCATTGTTCACACTTCCCTCGTCATTTCGAATAAAAGAAGAAGCGATTGTTGAATAAGCAGGTTGAGCAGGTAATACTGCCGTATCTTCAGAGCTATCTTTTGGAAGAATACGTTGAAATAACGAACGTTTTGAATCTAAATTAGTACTTGATTCTATCTGTGAAATTCCATTGCAATAATCTAAATCAAATATTAAAAGTATTTGAATAACTATTTAAAATTATTAAAATAAATGCTGTGTCTTATAAATTACATTATATTAAGGATAAATTGCAGCGCCTAAATGCTTAACCACTGCCATAACAATCAAAGTAAAATCAATATTTTAACTATATTTAGCCCTCTCCCTAATCTTTGCAAATAATATAAACGCATTCCCTCTTAGTCCGTTAAATGTTTAATATATTGCCCAACATATTAATTGCATAGCCGATGTTAAAGTGGCATATATTAAGACATAAAATCATTTAAATGTAAAACATTGGTAAAATTTTTTAAAAAAATTAATAATATAAAAATTTTTTTTTGCAAGTTTTGTGATAATATTTTAAAAATACTTTTTATAATAATGGTTGTTTGATATTGCTTTAAAATATTTTTTCTTCGTTCATTTTTTATCTTGCTAGAGTCGATAAAAAAACTTTTATTTTATGCATTCACACATGTTAATACAGGTATACACACCAATACAGGTTAAGTGCCTCTTTGCTACAGCACTTATTTGAAGAATGCTAATGGAGTTAGGTCAAATTAATGGAGATAACGGGTGATTACTAAAAATTCGGACTTTTATGGGCAATTACTCCCATAGTTTTTATGGTAGAGATTAAATAAAACTATCATTAAAAAGAGTTTTTAGTTATTTATTTATTCTCAACACGTTTGATTATATCATAGCTAGTGCTTCTTGGAATTTTTTCAGCATTGAAGTGAGCTACTGTGAACTTTTTACCTTGCAATTTATTATTCAAATAGAAATCGTAAATCCGTTTTTCTTACCTCTTCTTGCTTGGCCATCATTATTTTCTTAATTATTATTAATTATCCAAAAACAAGTAAATTAACTTATAGAGAGTTAAATAAGCTCTAAAATGGATATATGAAAAAAAAAGATTTAGCTTGTGGCATTTAAAATTCAGTTAAAGTTAGTCCGGATTTTTAGTAACCACCCGTTAAATTGTTGTTTTGATGTTTTTTTAATAAGCTATATCAGTTTGACAAAAAACTATCTAATTTAATATTATTTATGGGCTTTAAAACTTTTTTATTAATGTTAAAAAAATAAAATAAATAAGACTTATCAAACATGAGACTTATCAAACATGATAAAACATATAAAAAAAGTGAAAGCAAAGTACTTCTTCTCTGCATCATCTGCCTTCTTTTTAACGCCAATTGAGCTGCCATAAGTCGCTGTCTTTCATAAATGAGAATGCATTTCGTGCATTTGCATAATCTAAAAATAAAATTAAAAACAGATTGGTTGTCGACGTTAATATATATATAAATAGACACCTTGTATTTATAAATCTTGTTTGCAATAACTTAAGTGTTGATATTTTACCAATTTATGTACGTTGATTTATGTATTTCATACATAAATCAGCGTTCAAAAATTATGGTCTTATAAAATGTGTAATCTCCTCTAATTGAGGGGGTTCAAAGTAGGAGTTCAAAGTAGGAGGGGGTTCAAACTCATAATATTAAAGATCATAATTTTTGAGCGTTAAAAGAATATTGAATGAAAATTAAAATTTATCAATGAATATAAATTTAGTTAAGATAAGTGAAAAATTTATTTAATCAACTTTAGATTTTTTGTTCCCAGGGTCCAATCATCGCAACTTTTTGCAAAACGTCCTTATTAATAAGGACCTTATTAAAAGACCTTGAAGCGTCTTTATTAATATGCTTAATATAATTGACATATTTTATTTAACTACTTTGCATTTGACTTATGTCAAATATATTTGACACAAGGTTTAATTATAAAAATGTTTTGAGCTTGCTCCACGCCTGGAAGTTAACTGACTTAAACATTAAAAAAAAGCTGCATCCACCCCTATGTTTTGAGTAGCTTTGAAAAAAATAAATAAAACAGAATTATCGAACATATAGAAACAACTTTGATCAGAAACAAGTTAAAATTAGGAGGAGGCAGGGGCCACTAGACACCACTTTTGCCTTTAAGCAACAAGTTTATATTATTATTTCTGTAACTTTTTTAAACTGATGATTTGCACAAACTGAGATCTTCCGTCAGTATTTGCGTAATTTTGTTAATTTTTTTTAATTTAATGTTCGATCTTGAAACTTTCGTTAACATATACAATAATATAGTAACGTATACGTTCGTACGTAGTTTGTTTAGTAATTATATTTGTTGACATTATTATCGACGATTAAAAATGTAATATAAATTTTCTTAATTATTAAGAATGTTCAATTTTTACATTTATTTTTGGATAGAAACTTTTATTTATTTGATCAAGTGTCAAGTGTCATGCCAACAAAAAAACAGTATTAAATAGAATATTTAAAACATCAGAAATAAATTAACGTGTTCCAATTAAACAGCTCTTGTTTATGGAACTGCTAAATAATTATCAGTAAATGAATTTTTTTATACAAAATATTTGGTACTAAATGCGAACTCTTTTTATGCAAACCACAACCTTGGTCCTAAATAATGATGCAATCTTTTACTAGTTATTATTAAAGCTATAATTACCATGTCCCGAACGAAACCCTCAGTTGATGTGTGTACGTTTATTTTTGCCTATTCTAAATTCTTTACATTGTAAACATTCGAATTCTAAAACATAACGCTACAAGCGTTCGAATGTTTATTTTTGTGTTTTTAAAAACTTTTGCATTTAAAATAACAACAATAATATCAACAACAAGCAATTTATTAACTATTTATGATTATTTTTAGTACAGTAATAAAAATGAAAATAATAATAATAGATTAAAATAAGAATTATAAAAATATAATAAGATTATAAAATTTATAAAGAGTAATTCAAATTATAATTATAATCAGGGCCGGCGACAGGGAGGGGGAGTGAAAGGGACATATGTACCGGGCGACAGATATCCAAGAGGCCCAAATGAAAAGAAGACACTTAAAAAAAAAAGTCCTTCATCTATAATATAGGGAAATTTTGATAAATAAAGGCGCCAATTAGGCCTGCTGTCCCAGGCGGCGTGACGGCTCTTGGCGGCCCTGATTATAAATAATAATAAATTACAAAATAACTACAAATAAATAAAAAATTAAATAATAATAAATATAATAATAGTTTTATACCAACAAGATATTGATTTACAAAAATGATGTCACTCATACAGAAGTCTGATGACATCAATTTTTAAATATAATATGATTATTAATAAGTATATAGACATAGAACATACTTTAAAAAATAAATATGTTAAAATTATAATTTACATATAATAATAATAAAAGATGGAAAAATAAACAAACAAAAAAATATTGACAATAATTGTATTAATAACAATAAAAAAATCAATGCTATATTTTAATAATAAGAAATAATAATATCAAAAAGTTTGAATAAAATAATTTTTAAAACTTTTAGAATTTGGGCTTTATAACCAAACCCTGACCATTAGGGTCAGGGTTTGGGTTTTTAAAGTTCGAACCTACCGGCGTCTCCGCTTTAGTTTCGCATTTGGAAAAGAATTTATAATAATCTTTCATAAAATAAAATTCATAATTCTTAATTTGTATTACAAAAATTTGTATTATAAAATTCCTGTTGTCATCCGCGAGCAGAAGTTATTGCGAAACGTTTTAAAAACTTAAAAAAGAAACCCATACACTTATAAAAGCATTTTTAGAATAGATTTTAGAAAAAGAGTGCAACGGATTTAAATAGGTTTTAAAAGCAGTAACGTTAGTTTTTAATTATTATTAACTAAATTGTTACTAACAAACAATTAAATTCCAAAAATGGGTTTATTTATTTTAAAAAACACATGAAGTAAAATGTTAAATGTAATAACATTTTAGTTTTTGAATGTTTAAATATAATTAATAATATATAAAAATTCTGTAGTTTAATCAATTAACAATTTACTTAAGGCATTGCAAAAAAAAAAAATAACTGTTAACTTTCTTAACTTTTATTCGGAAACATTTCACTAATTATGTCGAATATAAATATTTTCAATAAAAGTATCACATGGGAATCCTGTATTAAATGCGCAAAAAAAGTCGTATAAAAAAACTTACTGTGTAAAGTATATTTCGACGACAAAACGTTATACTTGTAACAAGCGTAGTTTTTATATTTTTGAATTAATAAATTGATAATTATATCATCTAAACAACTCATTAGACTTACTTCCATAAACAACTTTTTTTGTGACCTTTTAGACGGACATTTTGACCATGATTTCGACAACGAGAACATTTTGGTGGCTCTTTTGCTTTTTTTGGATTTTCTGGAGATGTTATTAAGATATCTTTGCTTTTTTTAAACTTGTTTAAAGCCATTAGTAGTTCGTTGTTTCCACTGCAAATTTTATACTTTTTAAACGCTTAATTAAAGTTAGCCTTTTTTCGAATGTTGTTAGAAATTCCGCTTCTGGAATGGAATGCCTAAGTTTCCACGTGCTGAACAAAAGAATTACGGGCTCGAGTAAAGAAGACTTTCTACTAAGCTCTGTGCTCATTAAACCGTTTATATCATTATTTTTCGTAAAAAAAAAAAAAAAAGATTTAGTTTAAATTAAAAATTCCACTAATTAAACTAAATCTGTTTTTTTTGTTGTTGTTTTTAATTTAAACTAAGAAATACATATAAATTATATAGAGATTTATAATTTATATTTTTTAATATTTTATAATTTAGTTTTATAAGTTATAAATTATATAAAGATTATAGTTATGTTAGAATTATATAAATTATTACAAAAATATTAAAAAAATCAAAAACATTAAACTATATTTAATATTTTTGATACAATTTAATAAATGTTGATTAAGATTTGTATACTTATACATTCGAATATCTGTATAACATGAATGTAATGAAAACCAAACATTTGCGCGTTCAAATATGTGCGAATATAAAAATGTTTTGTAAAAATATATCGCTATTAGACCCTGATAAAAAGAACAGTCCTAAGTTTTTATTAAAAATTTAAAGAAGTTTAAAATTTACAACAATTAACGATCTCCTAAAATAAGCGGGTTGTTAAATCGACAAATCCCTTATCCAGATTTGATAATGCCTCCTAGCGGCAAAGCAACGTTCTAGGCCGACTTTTTAGAGAGATGGAAGCTATTACCGGATACCTTCAAAATATTTTTGAAAGCAAATTGTTCTGGTCTTCACCTCTCAAATAGTATCCACATCCAGGGTTTTTTTTCGTGACAAAACGTTTTGAAGACCAACGCCAATACGGAGATGGAAGCCATTAGTGGCCGCCTCCAGACGAAATTTTTGAAGCGAAAGGATTTGGAGGCTGCCTCCAGTGGCTTCTGCCTGCTAGCTGACAGCGGCCACAATTGGAGGTGAATTTTTGGCTCCCGCCGGTGGAAGTAAGGAATAACATTTTCACGTTTGTTATTAAGTTAATAAGTAGTTTAAATAATAACTAGGAGCATATATAGTGGATCCATGATTAAAAAAATGCAAAAAAATAATGTTTTTTTCTATTATTATTGTTTTTATTAGAAAAACTATCATTCAGAAGAAAGTATTTTTATTTAATGTTTACATTAAAAACCTGTTTAAAACAATAGATTTGTCATCTTTTTGTACATACGCGCATAGCAACCACGACTGGTTGTTAATTTCTTTTTTTTTTTTGTCTCCTATAAAAATCTATATAATTGATATATTTACTATGTTTTAAAATATTCAGCTTTATTGTTTTAATCTTAGATTGCTCAATAAACATTTTTATATTTATATGAATTTTTTTTTTTTTTGCGTTTTTCTTCATTGTTTTTTTTTTTCGAATGTAGTAATCTTAGAACAACGAACGAAATCCGCATATAGTTAAACGTTCAAGTTTCCAGGAGTTGTTTATTATACTTTAAATTAGTGTATAAAGCAGATTCTTCATTAGAAATAATTTTTTTTATTGAAAAATTTGTGTTTCTCTGTCAACTATTAGTCAAAATCTTTAGATTGTGCACTAAATTAGCTGCCATTATGAAACGAAATAAAAGTATAAAATAATTCTGCTTCAGGCACTCTATCAATGTGTTGCCTCCAATTTATAACAGCAAGGTCGTAGACAACTTTTTTTGATGTTTGAGCTAAACAACTTTGAAACATGAAGAAAACTCCTTATTCAAGTATGTTCATATAGATGAGGAATAAGGATGCTATATAAAAAATCGCGGTGATCGGAGACTGGGAACAACAAAAAACCCGAAAGATTAGCCAATTAACAATTCTTTCTAAATAAAACACAAATAATTTATTTACATAAGAATTTAAATTTAAACAACGTCATTAAAAAGCATTGCAATATTCAGTTAAGAACCAACTTGGAGGTCTACCATATTTAAAATCGTTGCGTAATGCGTGGTCGTATGTTGTACAGCGCGTGTACAACCACCACCAATTATTGTAATTTTTGCCGCAGTAACAATTCTTTCAAAATACTGCATTCGTTGTTCCATAATCCCAGCACCGAATACAGGTGGAATGCGAATAACATTTTTAACGTTTATTTTTATTTTGGATCAGATAGCTTCCACTGGGTTTAAAATTGGGCAGTAGGGTCCTAATCGTAACAACTGCGCCGGTGAATTTTCAAACACCCTTTCCAAACGAGTGTGCCATGGAGAATGTCTGTTACGACGACCAAATCCTCTAAATGATTCCCGGATGTAACCCACTAGTTAAACAAAGCCAACATCCGCAAATGATCCTCTGCGAGTTTCCATCATGGCGACGTTTGTTGTTGATATAGCTGCAATCAAATGTATGTTTGCACCTTTTGAAGAAGGTGTTTTCATTATTGCTCTTTTCCCCTGTTTGGAATGTCCTTGCGTTTTTCTACACAAAAAATTAAAATTTTTTTCATCCAACCAAACTATCTGATGACCATTTGTGATGTGTTCGTTAATGTTCCGTTTGTTCCTCGTTTGTTTTCATTACTATTCATTGTAGTAGGTTCCTTGTGCACTTTTTAAATATAAATAGTCTGCCTTCGAGGTAATTGCCAATTGTGGTTGTGCTGACGTTAATATTAAATTGTCTTAATTTCCTTGTTTTAATGGCCACCAATGTCAACTGACAGTCACTTTCAATCCATTTTAATGTTTCTTCGATTTGATCATCGGTTAATTTTTTTGGTTTAAAACCACCTCTTCTTCCGATAAAATTTAAATTTCCGTTGCGGATCCAATTGTATGCTGTCTTATATTTGACAGCTAAAGTTTGAGCCAGAGTCACCCAATCGTCGTTCCGCTCAGCACATTCAATTACTCTTCTTCTACCATTCGATGAAGACTAAAGATAATGTTTTCTTTCAACTTGTTCAGTTGTATGTATTTCATGTCTACAAATTGAAAAAGATGGTTCTGGTTGTTCCAGAAGTGGTTGTAAAGAAATTTGGTGAAATAAATGCTTGCATGGATTCAATTTAATAACAGACTTTCTATTTATTGTGTATTGACAAATAACACAACAATCTTTCAATTCCATTACTGTATTACTGTATTATTGGTGCATACAAATAACTTATTAAAATACATGTCCAAGAAGATCATTTATAATGACCTTTAAGCTTAGATTGAATTCGCAATTACAAATAATGTATTCTCATTTACATATTACAATTTCTTAATTACAACTTTTATTTTTCAAATTACATATTGCGATTTCTTATTTACATGTTGGGTTTCTTAATTACGTTTTAAAATTTCTTAATTACATGTTGTGTTTCTTAATTACATATTGCGACTTCTAAATTACATGTTGTATTTCTCAATTACATTTTACTTTTCTTAATTACAACTTTCAAGTTTTCAATTACATCTTCAAAAGGTATACACTTAATGCAAATGGAAAACATTTAGGTTGTAATTACCCAGAGGATAAAGTAATAATATTGTTAGTTTACTGAAATATGTTAATAGCATAACATATTTCAGTAAACTAACAATAATTCAAACCTTCAAGGAACCAAGAAACTAGATTGTTAGAGAATGTTAGAGTTATTAGAAGTATAATCCACAAATAAAGGCTCAACTGAATTCAAAATCAGTTTGAGTTATTAAGGGTTATCGAGTTATTCAGAGTTTATTGTATACATTTTAACTGATAACAGTGTAACATAGTAAGTAGTAGAGTGGGGTAATGCGGGTCTAATCAACATGTGGGTCTAATCAACATGTGGGTCTAATCAACATTTATCAGTTTTTCAGAAGGAAGGTTTTAAGTAGAAGCTGTTTTTTTCTATATGTTATAGGTGGTTAAAATAGCTCTCTAAATTTTAGTTATCAGTTTACTAGGCAAGTTATTATGTATATATTTTTTTCAAAATGGCGCATACAATTAAAGAGAAACCTTTATCGAAAAACTTCAGAAAAAGGGTATTAAAAACGGTGTCTAACATGTTTTATCTAGTATTAAGATTAAGTTTTATCTAGTATTTGTATTAAGACGAAATGATTCATAGTTTTTTTGAAATTTCTAGGTGGGGTAGTGTGGGTCTATATGTCAATGTGTTTAGTGCCGTTAAGAATCTAATCCTTATACAACATTAAATACCTTTAAAATGAAATTGGTATAAATTTGAAGTCTTACTATGTTTCAGGATTCAATTTACTTGAGTCATGTTGCTATAGATTCCTTTAGATGATCATTATGATGTAATGATATCATGTTTTCAATTAAAACTAGTAGATAACGCAGCGTAGCAGTTTTGAAGGATTGCTCATTTTATTTTTATTATATAAACATGTTGTTTTTGTAGGATAATTAATCTGTAATATATAACACAAAAAAATTTGGATAATTTTCTATTAAGCTTTCGCTTTAAATTCTTCCGATATATAATTTCATCATATTTTGACTTTTATAAGTACTTCGACTTTTAAATTTGAATATCATATATTCAATTTCGAGAACTATAATATGATTTATTCTATATATTAAGAAAATTCGTAAAATAAAAAAAACTATGGAAATTGAATTACAAGAATGCTCTGCTTTCTTTAGAAGTTAGCTAACAGAGGTAAAAAAAAAAATATTCATTTTACGTTTTCAATTTAGCGCTTTGAACGAGTAAAGTTTTTTTGCTTTTAAAGCACCTATTAAAGTACTATTAGGTTTAATCTTTTGATCGAATTATTTAAATACGTACTCCAATAAAATATTCTAACTTATAGTAAAATATGACTTCAGTCATATTTTACTCTAAGTTAGAATATTTTATTGAAAAAAGATAAAAGTGTAACTTAGAACCACATTACTCCACCAAACCCGTTTGGTGGAGTCTATAGAATACAAATCAAGTTATGTGGGTCTATAGAATACAAATCAAGTTAGCGCTACTTTGATATCTTTAAAAATTATGTATAAACTTTTTTGATGTAGCTGACTAAAAATGACGTCTAATCATAATTTTAAGATAGTTTTCTTTAAAAAAAAACTGTTTTGCTATGTATACTTTTTACTCAGAGTCAGAAATAGGTAAAAATAGGCTGAGGTTATCCCACTCTACACTACACATTTCATTCCATCACACGCTTGACATTACACTTTTTATGATTGCACTAACTACAAAGAGACTTTATTATGTGTTTTATTATGAAAGTACACTCCTTGGCTGTCAAGGACAACACTCTTGATCTCAACAAAGCCAAGTCACATTGTTGAGAAGTACACTGCTTTGCTAGCAACGAAAACACTCTGTAAACTAAGCAAAGTCGCTGCACTTTGAAACCATGGGAACAGTATAACAGCCACTTAGAAACTATTAAAACGTAAAATTTTAACACATAACACACATAGAAACACTTTATATATAACATATGTTTACACATTTGTAACTCATAAACACTTACAACGTAACGGGTAATGCGGAAGTTATCGGACAAATTCTAATTTCATTATTTGAGCATAATAATTAGTTTTTGTGGTTTTATGCGTAGGCATAATCGTTCTATAAAATATAAACTTTATTATTTGAAACACAATTATTTAAAATGAGGTTAAATGCAGCTAAACGAGAATCTTTTCGAAAGCGACTAAAAATGTTTTTTGTAAATAAACCTAATATAAAAATAAAAAAAAATCATAAATCATTTTGAAAAGGAAGGATTTGCTCGAATTACAATATACGATAACCTAAAAAGACTTGAAACTGTTCAATCGTTTTCTGATAGAAAGCACCCTGGTCGTCCGACATCCTGGACTAGAGAAAACAAAGCCGAATTAACGAGACTTCAACGAATTAACGAGACGACAACAATCGAAAAATGGTCAGTCAGAGAAAAATAGGTATTAAATTCGGTGTAAATCAATCGACAATTGGTCGTAAGTTAAAAAAAATGAATATTAAATATAGAAAACGTGAAAATACACTATAGAACAACAAATAAAGGCAAAGAAAACAAGCAGGAAACTAGTTAACCAACTCTATAACATAAAATCGCTTCTAGTCATTGATGACGAAAAATACTTTTGTTTTTGCAGGGGACAACATGCCTGGAAATTCTGGATACTACACAAACAACAAAAAGACATGCCCAGAAAGTGTTCGTTTTATATAAAAAGAGAAATTTCTAAAAAAATTATTAATGTGGATAGCCATATCTGACCGTGGTATGTCCGAGCCATTGTTTTGCACTTCCAAGGCTGTAGCGATCAATTCATCAATCTATGTTAATGAATGTTTAGAAAGACGACTTCTTCCATTTAATTCACAAGTATCATGGAGACTTTAACTATTTATTTTGGCCATATTTTGCAAGTTCTCATTATTCTAAAGATTCTCTAAATTGGATGGACCAATATGTCTATTACGTTGATAAAGAATCCAATCCCCCAAATGTGTCTCAAGCACGACCAATTGAAAATTTTTGGGGACATTTGGCACAGAAGGTTTACGAGGGAGATTGGCAAGCTTCAACAGAGCAAGTTTTGATTGATCGCATTAAACTAAAACTCTAAGAAATTGATTTAAACTTTTTACAGTCGCATATGAAAGGCGTCAGAGCAAAATTGAGATCAATTGCAGATAGTGGTGTTTGTTTTTTTATTTATAAATAAGTTATTGACGTTTTTATTTTGTCCCATAACTTCCGCATCACCCATAAAACCCATAAAACTTCCCGCATCACCCATATCACCGCATAAACCCATAAAAACTTAACACAAATAAACACATAGTAAATAACACACATTACCAAATCATATGATAGATAAAAATACTTAAATATTTAAATTCAGAAAAATATATAAATTAAGAACATTTACAAATAGAAACTTATTTGTGTAATATTTGTTCAACGACGTAACTTGTAATAACATGTTTATAAAACAAAAGATCAAACGACCTAGTTTTTTATAATTTAAAAGCATAAGATAACCATTTTTCTGAAATTTTCATTAATAATTGATGTTTTCAAAGTTATTTAAAATTTTTCAAAAAATCTATAACAACTCGGTTTTTAGTAACACCAACTCGTTTCTAGTAATAAAATTGGTTTTGTTAAATTATTTATAAAAAACGTAGTGTTTAATAGTAAAACATAATTGTTTATAGATAAATATATTTGTAAATACAACACTGTTTGTGTAGCATTTATTAAATGACATACTTCGTAATGAATTTTTATAAATTTTAAAAAATAAGCAATTAAACTTGTTCTTAAACATATTTAACTTCAAAAGTTCAAAAGACTTCAAAGGTTGGACCTTTGATAATTTACAATTAACAAAGAACTTGTATTTATTACAATTAACAAAGAACTTGTATTATTAGAATGAACTAAATAAATTACCTGACTTAAAACTTTTATATTTTTTTGTATTTTTTGTTTTTAATTTTTTTGCCGTTGTGCGGAGAGAAATCGAGAGTTTTGATTAGGTTAAAAAAAGAAGAAATTCTAAAATAGGTTAAAAAAAGATTCATAAGGAAAAAAGATTTATATCAAAACAAATTAAAAGGAATTACAGGACTTTAACACAAAACATTACGTAACGAACACTATAGATAAACACTTATGTGTTTTAATAATATTTCATAAAATAAGGGCTGGCAGTGATTAATCTAATCATATATAATCATAATTTTGTTGTATAACATAGAAAAAAAGAAGCATACGGAAGGAAGTCTTTACTAAACACCTTCGCCGTTGTTATATTTTTGCTCATATGTTTAGTTTCAGATTTCCATTCTCCACTTGACAGAAAACATTTTTAATACAAAAAAACTCACAGAAAATGTCCGCGGTGTTTCTACGGACATAGTATTATATTTTAAGGTAATAATATTTTTGATGTTTCTGATTATTACCCTGATCACGGCCATTGGGTCATTTTTTTGTTACTATACATGAGGTGGCATCTACTGTTCCATATTGCACTCATGATGGTTTGAGTCAGTGTCAACAGCAGCTGCGAAGTGGGGTTTTTCTCCGATAAATTCGCTGTTTCAATCGAGAAAATCAAGTTTATCGAAGAAAAATTGTTTCGGGATCCAAGGAGTTATATACATGTTTAAAATACTCCCAAATTTCAACAGAAGGAGGACAGTAGGCAAAGATATGGATGTTGTCCTCTATTTTACTACAAGTTTTGCATTTGTTATTTTTGACGATCTGTTGCCTTGTGCTTTTGGCTAGCAAGGCCGCAGAAGGTAAACTGTTGTGTAAAAAACGAAAGAGGATGTTTTGAGTCGGTCCGCATGCGTGGGAGGTGAAGTTTTTTTTCCAAATTTGGGTCCACGGCATTGTTGTTTTTGATGAACCGTTCCAGAAAAGTTCTGCTGGGACCACTGTCTTTTTTATTTTTTGCCACTTCTAAGTAAAACTTTTTTGTTGTTTTTAGGGGGACGTTAAAAAG
The DNA here is from genome assembly GCF_038396675.1 of Hydra vulgaris. Classification (NCBI taxonomy): domain Eukaryota; kingdom Metazoa; phylum Cnidaria; class Hydrozoa; order Anthoathecata; family Hydridae; genus Hydra; species Hydra vulgaris. The sequence continues at coordinate 25,433,459 of NC_088933.1, read as the reverse complement.
GGATCCGTTTTTGCCTAATATTTTGATTGTTGTTTTGTAGTACTGAAACAACTTGTTGTCCCAGTGTTTTGGAAAATTGTTCTGCTTTAAAAAGTTCCAGCTTTGGTTTTGGTTCGTAAATTTTATAAGTGAACTTGCCAGCCAATACTTTGAAAAGTAGTAATAATCGTGAGCTTTGTCCTTTACGCATTCTTTCAGTTGAAAGAGTGTTTTGAGGCGAAGTGCAAGACTTTGCTCTTTCGGTGATAAAATTCCGAGACCCCCGCTTTTGACGGGTAAAAAAAGTCTTTCTCTTGACCGGATTGAAATTGGTCTTTTGCCACAGATTTTCGAAAATGCTCTGTGCAGACGTTCTATTGCCCATTCGGAAACGGGCAACACGTTTGCCAGAAACCACACTTTTGACATTGCTAACGTATTTATCATCATAGTCTTTCCCCTAAGTGACAAAGTGCGTAGTCCCAGAAACTTGAGTTTTTTCTTTATTTTGTTTCGAGTTACTAACCAGTTGAAATTGGTAGTATCGCTCAGTCTGGTGTTAAAAGTAACACCTAATATTTTGAAACCGGTGTTGTTGTTCCAGTCTATGTCGTCCAATGCCGGGTACATTTTAGGATCAAAACCCCCAAGGGCAAGACCTTTGGTTTTTGAGGCATTGATCACTGAACCACTTGCTTTTTCAAACAGTTTTATTTTTTCGAAAAAAAGCGGACTGATTTTACGTCCCTGGCAAAAAAGTTCGAATCGTCTGCTGTATTTTGAAGGGTTTAGGTGTACCTGGTAACGGGAAACCCTCTATTCTGCTGTCCGCTCTGATCACCAAAGCGAGAGCTTCGGCAACAAAAACGTACAGCAAGAGAGAGAGAGGGTCACGCTGTCTAACTCCTCTTTCCGTAGGAAAGGAGGCTGACAGGAAACCGCAATTCAGAACAGATGTCGAAACTTCTGAATATCAGGTGTTGACAAAAGATACAAAATTTTCTCTGAGATTGAATTTTTGGAGAATCTGAAGCAAAAACGCACGATCGACTTTATCATACATCTTTTCTTGATCTATTAACAAAATAAAACTAGGTAGTTTTTTAAATTCTGCGTAATCTTTAAGATTACGGACTAAATGTAAGTTTGAGAATATTGTTCTACCTGGGATTCTGCAAGTTTGATTTGGTTCTAAAATTTTCCCCATTGTTTATGCAAGTCTTTGGGCCAGCGCTTTAGTGATTATTCTGTAATCAGCGCCGATTAAGGATATGGGCCTCCAGTTTTTGCATTCAGTAAGATCTCCTTGTTTGGGAATCAGTAAAATAAGTGATTGTTTCATAGAGTGGCTGGTGTTTTTTTTTACTAAAAGTATTTCGTAGGTAAGTTCTTCAAAATCTTTTTTTAAAGTGTGCCAAAAAGTTTTATAAAATTCAGCTGGAAGTTCGTCATAGCCCGGAGATTTTCCGTTTTCAAATATAAAAAGGGCTTCTTTTAGTTCCGCGCCGGTCAGGGAGGTGTTTAAAATTCGGTTTTTATCATCATTTAAACGATAAGTGATGTGTGACAAGACATAGTTTTGGCTGTTTTTTCATAAATTTGTTTTGGTGTAAATGTTTTTATAATATGAAACCAGGGAATGCTTTTATAATATGAAACCAGGGAATGTTTTTATAATATGAAACCAGGGAATTTCACCAGGTTCACTCGTCAATGTGCCGTCATTCTTGCGAATTTCGGCAATTGAATTGTTCCGCTGTTGAGTTTTTTCCGAATTATACAAAAATATTGAAGGTTTTTCTTCTTCCTCAATTAGTTTTTGTTTCGGCGAATAAACGCTCCGGGAAACTGGAGCAAGAAAAGACCATCGCGTTTTTCTTTGATGCTATCTAAATTCGGGTTAGCGTTTTGTCGCTCCCGTTGGATTTCGTTTTCAATCCTTTTGATGTTTTTTTTGTTTTTCACACTTTCCTGTATCGATATGTGTTGTAATTCAGCCCTAACAAAAAGTTTGCAGTCATCCCACCATATTAGAATTGACTTATAGGACCGTTTTTTAGTTTGCTAATATTGAATTAAGAGTTCAATTTTTTGCCTATGCACCTCTATTTCCAATAAGGAACAATTTAATTTCGAGTATCCTGGTCCTCTCCTAGTTTTACTAAAATTGACAGATGTTGACACGAACTCGTGATCGGAAGAAAGGTTGGCGAGAATTTTGGTGTATGTTTTTTTTTTTTGGCGATTTTATTAGGGCTGTAGATTCTATCGAGTCTAGATTTAACCGTCTGATTGCGCCATGTGAATTCTCTTTTGTTGGGAAACTTGTAACGAAAAACATCAACTATGTTATACCTACCTTGGAAGACCCCGAGTTCAGTAATGCCGTAGGTGTGATATTTAGAGTTGTTTGTGCCTTCTGTGTCAAGAGGCAGGCTTTCGACCATGTTGAAATCCCCGGCCAACAAGACGGGTAGTCTTGTGTCCTGCGAGATGTCTCCAAGGCCGCCGAAAAAAAGGCGCCTTTCTCTCGGCACATTAGGAGCATAAATATTCAGCACCTGCATTTCGTGTTCATCAATTTTTATCATGACGTTCAATATTCTCCCGTTATTGTCTCTTTTTAGTTCGTTTAAAGAAATGTTTTAGAGAGAACCGCCACCCCACAACAGTTATGACTCGGACCGGAGTTTCAAATAGATTCGCCAGTCCATTCGTCACGCCACTGTTTAACAGTGGAAGGTCCGGATTTAGTTTCCTGAAGGAGGATAAGATCAAAGAAGGATTTTTTAAGAAACCCAAAAAAATTGTTGCGTTTGTCCCGATCGTTCAGACCGTTTATGTTGCACGTTAAAATATTAGTAGTCATGGTGGAGAGGATCAGCTTTCCTAACTTGAAAACACGTGCAACTTAAACATGAATATAATATTTTCACAACTTGATATAAGAAACGCAAACATTAACCCTAGAGCACGAGTTTTCGATTGAAATGATGTAATACGAACAATAGGACGCACTGGACCATAACATTCCACAAAATAGCGCGAACAATAACAATGCTAATTACGACAGCTTAAACGCTTAAACAAAAATGTGACGTGCATTATTAATGAAAAACTTGTAATAGAATAGAAAAGATCGAAAAATAGAAATTTTCAGCGAGAAGAGAAAATTAGAGTTTAAGAAAAAAGTTTGAAAGTCAGAGTTGAGAACAAAGAAAAAAAAAATTGGAAAACGAAAAAAAAAGGAGAGAAAAATTCTCTTACGATTTCCTTTTCCGCACATGGTTGGCTTTTATAGTCCTCGTCAATGAATAAAATATCAGCTTCGTCCTGATCAAAATTTTGGTCTGTTTCTTTGCGTACGAATTCTTCCACCATATCCATCTCTTCTTGTGTTTCCGAAGCCTTTGTGTCCGTTGCAAAAACTGTGGTATTCGTTACTTTTTTGGGAGTTTCACCCTCCGACTGTCCAAGTCTTTTTCTAGTTGACTGGGTAACATTCTTCGGTAGACTTTGTTTTCAAGGAAACTTTATTGTTTTGAGGATTTTTTTGAACATTAATGTCAATGCTGCAAAGGTTTTCATCAATATTTACACTATCTTTGTCGTACTTTTCTTTTTTACGATGTTAAACTCAGTAGGTTCGACATGTTTGGGTTCAGAGGGTGAAATGATTGGGCCAGCTTTTAAAGCATTATTTGCTGGTTGACCAACATGTTTGTATCTGAGAGTTAACCCATCAACGTTTTGGTAGCGAGGAAGAGGATTTTGAGAGGATTTTTCCAATTTTTTATAATAAAAATGACATTTCCTGTATAAATGTCTTCACCTTGCACTTTAACTTTTTGCAGATAGAAAGAGTCGAATTCACCTCTGCCTGTCGCAAGGTGTTTTCCAAGCAAGCTGAATGCACTTTGACAACCATTTCGTAAAATACCAGTTGCGATATTTTGCACGAGGACGTGCACTTTACAAAAGTTGATGAAAAGAAGAGTAGTGATTTGAAAGTGTTTTTAAGAGGAATTAGGTATGGGTATATTTTGTAAATGGGGGCTAAAGTGTATTTTACTAAGGGTTGAACTTTTTCACACTTAAACATCATGTGTTGTATGTTTTCTGATTCTTTCATACATTGTGGGCAGAGATCGTCTGTTATATGGCCTCTTTTTTTAAACAGTGTATTGGTGGGTAGTGCAAAATGTATTAGTTTATACTTTATTTCATCGGCTTTATTGTTGCTTTCGTTTTTGTGTATGGATATAAAAAATGGGCCCATTCTTTTGTTGAGGTATTAGTCATACTGTTGAAAATGTCCTTCCATCTGTAAAATCTATTGGGTGTACTTTTATCGTTGTAAATTGCTTTAGGAGTTAAGTCAAGGAATCGTATTCGACGGTTGTTTTTGGTGCTTATGCATAACGACGTTTTGTTGTAGTCGAAGCTTTGACTTTGGGTGTTTATGATGTTTTTCGATTGGGGTGGTAATGAATTTATTATGGTTGTTAAGAGACGTTGTTTTATACCAATAACTTGGCTTTCCAGAAAGCCCTGGACAAATACTTTTGATATGTCCCCTAGCATGATTATGTTATTATTTATGGATTCTTGAGTTGGTTTCATAGTTTGGTTTTTGTTGCGTATGTATGGGTTAAAAAATATTGGTTGCATTAGCACTTCTTCGTTGGTGAGATTCTTATGGTTATTGTGTTTTAAGTAGAATTTATTCCAACTTTTCATTGTTTGTTGGTAATACGGAGGTAGAGTTTTTAAAGAATCATATGAGTGTAATGTGAGAAGGACAAGGTTTCTTTGATTAGCGTTTCGGTATTGATTAAGTATGTAGGAAGCTGAGTCTTTCCAGGCGCCGTTTTTGTTTTTGTTATATAACTTTGAGATCCAACTCAGCTGTAAAGATTTGAGTTTTTTCTTGACGTCGACTATATTTAAACCTCCCTGGTCTATCGGAAGTTTTGATGTTTGCTTAGGGGTTTTTACGGTGCTGTTATTCCATAGAAGACTTTCTATTTTACGTTCTATTATTTTGATTTTTTTGTCAGAAGGAATGGGTATTGTGAAGGCTAAATACCATAAGCTGCTTAAAAGGGTTTGATTTATTATGATAGCTTTACCTTTTATGGATAACTTGAAACGCTTCCAGCTATCAATTTTTTTGCTAATGATGTTAATACTCTCATCCCATTGACGGTTTATGTAGTTACTTGTGTTTGAGAAGGTTATACCTAGACTCTGGAGAGTGTTGCTGTGCCAGAAAAAATTGAGGAAATTTTCTTTTATCCGAGATCTGTTCATTCCGAGCCAAAGGCCTTGGTATTTGGTAGTATTTAGTTTTGCTCTTGTAGCTAGTTTGTATACATTTAGGGCGTTGTCTAGAGTTGTCTGAAGAGAGGTAAAAGTTTGTGTCGTCGGCGTATTGTTGGAGCTTTGTTTTTTTTTTTTGTTTTTTTTTTAATTTCTATTTTTAGGTGCCCCAAGAAGTCCTAACGGTCTTGTCACAGAACACCGCGGAAGTGCATTTAACCGGGAAGTTCACGCCTCCTTCCTTACCGTGACGCGAAAATTTGTCCAGAGCTCGTTTCAAACCAGGATCTCCTGCTTATATAAAGCAAGCGCTCTAGCTACGGCGCCACGGCCGCACACGGCCACGGCTTTGTCTCTTTTTTGTTTAGAGTTATTCCCTTTATTTCGGTATTTTTACGGATGTATTCTGCAAAAACCTCGGCTTGCAGAACGTAGAGTGTCATTGAAAGAGGACATCCTTGTCGTACTCCCCTGTGTATGTCTATTTTTTCTGATAGGAAACCGTTTATTTTTAGATGTGAACTTATGTCATAGTACAGTGTTTTGATTAGGTTTATAAATTGCACGCTAAAACCAAAATTAAATAGGCAGTCATACAAGAAATTTCTGTCAACGCGGTCGAAAGCTTTTATTTGATCGATGGATACGATGGAAGCATCTAAATTGTTTTTGTTGGCGATGTAAATAACGTCAATAGTGTATGCAAGGTTTTCGTAAATGGATCTGTGGGGGATGCATGCGGTTTGATCTTCTTTGATGATTGACGGTAGTATATTTGCTAGACGGTTTGAGATTATTTTGGTAAGTATTTTGTAGTCGGTGTTGAGAAGTGATATGGGTCGCCAGTTTGAGATATCGGCTTTATCCTCTTTTTTATAGAGGCAAGTTATTATGGCTTGTTTTTGGGTTTCTGACATTTCGTTTTTCTGAATGATATCGTTTAAGACTTTAACTAAACTTTCTCCTAAAATATTAATGTTAGATTGATGAAATTCCGCGGTTAACCCATCTTTGCCGGGTGATTTGTTGTTTTTCATTGTTTTTATTGCATTTTTGACTTCGGCTAAATCAATCGGTTTATCTAGTGAATGCTTTTGTTGTTCGGAAATTTGTTTTATATCTGTATTTTCGAGTAAATGTTTTTGCAGCGTGACATCGTTTTTGCTGTTTTTATAAAGGTTTTTGTAAAATATTTCAAATGTTTTAGTGATATCAGCTGTGTTATTTTTTTCGTTTCCGTTCTTATCTTTGATGTTAATGATTACTTGTTTAGATATTTTAGCTTTTTCAAGTTGAAAAAAGAAATTGCTGCATTTTTCGCAATGCGTCCTCCATTTTATTTTAGCCCTTATTTTTGCGCCGTTTAGTTTGTTTATTTCAAAGGTTTGTAGCTTTATTTTAAGGTTTTCACTAAGATGTTTCATCTTGGGATTAAAAGGCACTTTTTTGAGAGAGTTTTTTAGCTGTTTTTTAGGTTTATATTCTTCTTGACGGCTCTTTTTTGTGTCCGTTTTGCTAAATTTTTTTGAAAGAATTTTAATTTCTTCTTTAAGAGAATCCCAGCCAGATGTTTTATTTTGAGACTGAATAATTTTTTGGTTGGCTAAATTTATAATTTTTGTTAGTTTTTTGTTATAATTTTGGTTATTTAAAATTTTTTTGTTTAAGATCCATAGTTCTTTTCCGATATCAAAGTTTTCAAGAGTGATGGTGGCGCATTGAATTGTGGTGGTCGAAAAAAATTATCGGCTCGTGTTCTATGTTTATTAATTGTCGCATGTGTTTGCTAATATATAAGCGATCTAAGCGGGAGAATGTGGTGTTATTGGTTTATTGATTTATAACTATATTCTATTGTGCAAGGATTAAATTTCCTCCACGTGTCTTCTACGTTAAGCTCTTTTAAAAATGTTTTAAAGGCCTCGATTGAGAGACATTTTTTTCGATTTATTTGTGGGTGCCGATCTATTTCTTTCAGAACCATGTTAAAATCACCCCAAAGGATTATAAAATGGTATCTAGAAATGTTTTTTTTTATTTTTTTGATAATTTTTTGAAATAAATTTTTCCTTTCGAACTGGTCAGCTTGGCTTGATCCGGATTTTGCGTATATATTAATTAAAAGAAAATTGTGGTTATCTTTTTCCATAACGATATAATTAAAACGACTGTTTTCGTCATCGGTATGTTCAATTATTTTAAAGTTATAATTAGTTTGGTTAGTTAAAATTAAAGTACCACCTGTGTGTGACGTACCACTTGAGAAAAAGCCTGGATTATTCCATTGTCGAATAAAGTTTTCTGCGTCTTGAGTATTTAAATGGGTTTCATGCAGAAGATAAAAATCGTAATTCATTTTTTTTAGTTTTTTAGTAATAATTTTTTGCTTATTTGCGTCACCACGGCCGCATATATTAACAGAAAAGATTTTTATTGCCTCCGTTTGTGTTTGAATGCAGTTTTTAATGACATGACGAATGAGAGTGAAAGAATGTGCAGAAGGCATAATGACAGATGGTTTTAGAATACATTTTCTAAGAATATAAAATGTAAAAAAACAAAAATATAAAAAATAAAATTTTTTTGTAGATATAAACTTTATAAACTAAATATTTATTCATACCGCCCTTTGTCGTGCTCTTTGTTTGTACTCTTTTCGATCCTACCTTTTGAGGAGTCGGCGATGGAGCATTTCTGCTACAAATAATTTTGTCGTTTTTTATTTCGATCAACTCGCCTTCTTCAACGTCGCTTTGACTTTCGTTGTTTCTTTTTAGTTTTAGTTTTTCTTCTCGTTTTTGGTAACGGCTTTTAACGACTTGAAAGATTGGTTCTGTGGAAGCACTGGCAGGTATTTTGCTGTCAGTTTGCTTTTTAGCAAGCGTGATATTTTCAATCGCTTTCTCTTTTTCTGCTGGTTTATCGCTATTTATTTCGAGAGGCTGTTTTATTTCTTTGGGTTTTTTTGTTGAGTTTTTAATAATTTTAGAGGTTTCTTTATGTGAGATGCATCGTTATTGGGGAGGGTGTGAGTTGCAGCATGTCTTGCAGAGAAAAGATTTCCCTGCAAAATGTTGAGCGATATTTATTCCATCAATTTCGATCGTAGGTGGGATTTCTTCCAGTCTTACTGAAGGCTTTATTCGAATCAGCCTACGACCGTCTTTCATATTTCTGTTAAAGCGGTATCCCAGTGGGCACAGGACCTAAATAAGACGTCTTTTGAACGTTCAAAAGACGTCCAAAACGTTCAATAGACGTTTAAAAGACGTCTTTTTTACGTCCTGTGCCCACCGGGATGTTGCGTGAGTTACTGAGTATAACTCGCTTATAAAGGGCTACATTTGTGCTAAAATTTCATCGTCCTCATTAGAGGGTCACATTTAACGGTTATTAAAAGACCAATGTCACTCGGTATCTTAGAGTTTATGTTCTGGTTACTACCAGACAATTGTATACTTGTTTCATTCACGAGAATCGCATCTTCTTTTTGATTCATTTCTATTACCCAGTTTCCTCTGGTATTGTATGTCAAAATGCTGACTTTATTTTCGCCAACAATTAGAGATATTTTTTGATAAATTTCCTGAGCTCGATTTTCTTGATACTTTTTGTTGAAAATTTGATTAGGATTCATAAACACGTTTATGTCAATAACACGCTCCATACGATGAATTTTGTTCGAGACAACTCATAATAGTACCATAATAGTCATAATAGTCACCATAATACTCATAATAGTCACCATAAATAGTAGCACATTTCTTAGCCTATTTTTTCTTTTTATATTGCCCGTACTATCATTTTTGATCATTTTTCTTATTATTTTGTTACCTACTTATTTTATTTTATTGTTTTTGTTTGGTGCGATAATTTTAGCCATGGTTGCCATTTATAAACCAGCGGATCTATATTGACTTGTTTAGTCATTGACTAAAAATTGTTTCATCATTTGTTTAGGATGACTAGAGCGTGAGTTATTGTTCACCCTATCCCTGAGACCTAACATTTTATTCCTCCTGCAGAATAGTCTTTACATTTATTTATGATTCTCACTCAATGACATCATCTACAATCGACTTCTATTTTCACATCTCCCAGGTCTACGTAACTGGACGGCTCCGTGGGTCACTTTTTGCGACCATTGTGTCGCATAAACAAACAAATTTATTCTTTGTGGCTGGTGAGCTCCGACTTTTTCCAATGTACACTACAACAACAAAACGGACATTAGGCTATCCCGCTGGATGTGGTTACGGCGCCCAATAACCTAATGGCTACGCTAACACTCACGCACACGTTCATTCGGAAGCTCCACAATGCACGTCGGATCAGCGCTCGCTGACTATGTGCTCGGATCTAAAATCTCACTCCATAGCACATCATTTCACACCAGCACGGGGCAGTAGCTCTTTTGACTAAGAGCGATGTCTTGTGGCCTACGGTGACTAATGTGTGCATTCGATCAATTGAAATCCATTCTGTAGGTCTTACGTCTGGCTCTGATGTGCTAGCCCATAAGCGCAAGGAGGGAGTGTGTTTAGCTTTCTATTCACCCGATTTGAAAGTGAACGAAAACATAACGAGACCATACGAGACGACCAAACGGTACATACTAATGCACTACACCATCACACCTGTAGACATAAACAGTCTCTAAAATCAGTATATCAAATATTTGTTCTTTGTTGCATATGTTCAACACTCAGAGTGACTAGAGCGTTAGTTGTTCCTCCCCATACCCCCTTATCGTCTATTCTTCGTTTTTCTACTTCACAGAAGTCTTGCCACACATTTTATATTTTCTTATGATTTTTATTTTTTATTCAATGACACCATCTACAATCTGTTTTTATTTTCACATTTCCCAGGTCTACGTAACTGGACGGCTCCGTTGGTCACTTTTTGCGATCTTTGTGTCGCATAAACAATAAAAGTAATGACAATAGCCCGTCATTACTTTTATGAGCTACATTTATAACTTTGTAACTTTTAGTTTTAACTAGGGATGTACCGAAGCTTATACTTGGCTGAAGCCGAAGCTGCGGCCGAAGCTACTTTGCCGAAGCCGAAGCTTCGGCAAAAGTGATATGTACTTTAAAGCGCAATACACTTCACCACCACGATTTGAATAATCAAGCTATTTTTGAAATCATATATCAATGTTTAAGGCTTGTATGCTTAGGCCTACATGCCCATTTTAGGATAATTATAAAACAAAAGCACAATTATAAAAATTAAGACAATTTTAGAGAGTGAAATTTAGATTCTTTTCTTTATATCTAGCAGGTATGGACTACAAATCACTCCGCAGTCTACAATAAATGACTTAGACATTTACTGATTCTTAAAGTAATCTAGGGTCAATACTCTAAAATAATTCACACATATGCAAACATATGTAAAAATAATTATTATTTTAATTTGGACATAAAATTTGGAACTAGTGTTAAATTTTGTTAAAAAAGATGAATCAGTTGAACTTCGAAGTCTATTATTTACTTAGTAATAATTTATTCAATGAAAGTAGGCATATTGTAGTTTAAAAATGCAATCAGTTCTCCATGCTCTGGTAATAGTCTGTTTCTTTTTGCGTCAAATATGTTTCCAGTTGTGCTAAATAGGCGTTTACTTTTTACGGATGAAGGAGGCGCGCACAAAACTTTCTTTGAAAACTTTGACAAATCCAACTAGTAAGTATCTTTATCAGAGCAAGTGTTACGGTATGCACCCCACCACTTATAAGGGCATTCATTCTTTGGAAGTATTGGAAGGCTAAATTAGAAGTTGACTTCATCGGTGCTGAAAATATAAGTGATAATGTTATGTTTATATTTTAAAAGTATTAATCTTTAAACAACTAAACAAATTAAAAGAAGACTCTTATCCGTCTTTTGAACTTTAAAGAATAAAGAACGGAGATAAAAAAAATTGCTTATTGATTAATAATAAATAATTTTGGGCATAGGCAACCAAAAATGTTTCATAAAATTAAAAAAAGTAACATGAAATATAGAAATTAAAATATAATTCCATTTAATTTATATATTTAATGTATAAACAACACGTAAATCATGAATAGTTTTTTTTTTTCTTACCATTTTTCTTTGACTGTTAGAGTTTTTCCCATTGAACTAGGGTTTTGTTTTCTTTTTCCCCGTCCGTCAGAACTTTCTTAATTTTGTAAGGCATACTCATTTGCACCGAATTGGTGGAAGAAGCTATATATGTCCATGCTCATTAGTTGTTTTTTTTAATGGAGAACCATGATCATTAAAATCTGAGTCGGCCTCATGAAGTTTAGATTCTGAAAATGAATTTAATGATCCTTCTGAGTCTGATCCGCTACCTCTTGCTGCATTGAAGTCAATTTCTTTTACTTGTTGTAAATGAGACTCAGAACAAAATTGGTAGAACTCTAAATAGAGTATTTCTTTAAACCTATTATGATTCGTTTCTTCAACAAACTTAAACTTGAAACGAGGATCAAGCATCATTTCAACTTTCAAATCAACATTATCCTTGTATTTTTGAAAACGACAGTTAAAATCTTTCTTAAGTTCATAAACAACAGTTTTGATTTCAGTTGCCGTGTCACAAGCATAGTCAAGAAACTTTTCCATTGCATAGATAAATGGTATAATCTCTGATGTACATGCAGTTTCTTTACTCATTTCTTTTGTAGCACTTTCGAAGTGTTTTGATATGCATACAAGCATATCAGCAAGTTGCCATTGATTTTCCGTAGGATTCTTTGCATTTGTTTGAGTTCTGGTAATGCAATACAATGCAATATCTTTTTTCTGTTCAATGAATATAGTATGTTGAATTCCATCTTGTGAAAACATCTTGAAATATTTTGTGCTCTGGCAATTTTAATTGACTTTGAATTTCCTTTAGTTTAGTCACAGCACTGGATGAGTGGTGGAAATGTCCTGCTAATGCTCGAAAAATAGCAATTGCATTACTTGTTGTTCCTTGTTCTCTAAAGACCCTTTTCTGAATACAAATTTGTAAAATATGTATCAGACTTGGCAGATGTTTATCGCCCAAATTTGACTCTTTAATGGCAGCCGTTACATTGGCTGCATTATCAGTTAAAACTGCATGAATCTTTTCATGGGGAATTTCCCATGTTTTTAGCGCTTCATTTATGAATTTGCTTATATTGTGCCCTGTGTGCGACTCAGGGAAGTGTGTAACTTGTAAGATGACATGGTTAACAATAAATTCGTGGGTCACAAATCTAGCAGTTAAACTGTAATACGATTGAATTGTGTGCTGACTGGTCCAACCATCACTAGATAAACTTAAAAAATCTGCTTGATCCAGCTCATATTTTACTTTGGCTTTTATGGTTTTAAACATCAGCGGAATGACTTTCGTGGAGAAATGCTTTCGAATAGTTATTGTATATTTTGGAGCTAAATTTTTTAAAAGTCTGGTAAAACCTTTATCTTCAACAATGCAGTATGGTTGCAAGTCTAAACATATCATTTCTCCAATAAGCTTGGTAACAACTTGAGCCTTTGGATTGTCAAGTTGCCACAATTCTTTTCTTTGCAAAATCTCCCGCAGAGAGACCTGAAACAAATTCAACGAATAAAAAATATTATTTAGCAACTAACAATGAACAGTGACGGATCTAAGTGATAGAAGTATGTATCATTCTCCCCTCATTTTGACAAGACTTGCCCCCATCCCATCACTACATCTTGAATTCTGAATAGTAAATGAATTTAGTTACAGTTATCTGATTTACCTGTTTCGATGCTCTTTGAAAAGAAGGTATTGAGTTATTAGACACATGTGAGCATCCCTGCATTTCATCTGTTGCTGTGCTGGTAATGATTTGCACTGATTCAACAGAGCTTGTTTTATCTGAGCATATTTTGATTTGGATCTGGTGAAGATTCGTGGTTAACAGTCTTCGTCTGAGAAAGCATCATGCTATGTATATTATAATGCATTTCTTTCAGATGGTTTTGTAAATGTGTTGTTGACATGTTGTGTGCATCTTTACTTTCTCTAGACAAAATCTTCTTGCAAAGTATGCAGATTGCTTTGCCAACAGTGATGAGGATCACTCACTTTGAAATAATTCCATAAGGGATTTTTACTTCGCGATGAGGTAGCCATAATGCGTTAATGGATAACTAAAAGTTATAATAGCAATTCTGAAAATTGAAATATGAAGTTTAATTAGTTTTTTACCTTTAATAGTATTTACAGAAATAAACAATATTCATATTTAAATTAAAAAACAATTTGAAATAGTAAATAGCCAATTAATCTATATTTGTAGGGAAGGTATATTTACTTTTACTGATGATCCAGCGTACAAAATCAAAAATCAAACGCAATTGATATAAATTTCAATTGAGTTTTTCTGCGTATTATTTTTTGACATAATAATTGTGAAACAAACTTTTATTTGCACGAAAAAATTTTAAATAAAAATTATTTTGTGCTTTAAAATGAACTTATTTGTATAGTTTTTTTAAAAATTTCAAGAATCTCTCAACTTTCGTGCGCTATGTTTTTTATGACATAAAATCCGGAGGTTTTAGTAACAGCTAAGTAATTTCAAATGCTAGATTTTTTTCCAAATTTGATTTTAAATTTTAAATTAATATTTAAAAATATATAATTTAATATCATTCGGTTTTTAGAAAGTATTAATTAAATGGTAGAAAAAATCAATTTAAATTATTTTTTAATATTTTACGACTACCTAATGCATTAATAATTTTTATTACTAAGGTCGAGGGATCGTAACTTTGTTTGATTTAAATTAGCGACAAATTTTAGCTGAAGAAAATATAAGGATTATTAAATTTAGTGAAATAAAGTTTACTATAACGTAATAGTTTAAATCAGTTTTTATTTAGTGAATATAAAAATCAAAATAAAAAATCAATGTGTTTTAACTAAAGTAACTTTTTTTTCTTACTGTTCTCGTTCCGTTTTTTGCCACCCTAAACAACTTGTCGCCCTTGTGTTGCGCACAACCTTGCCACAACCCAAGACCCGGAGCTGGTTTCATTTATATTATATTTGGTTTTTCACAGTATACTGTGACATACCAAAAAATATTTTTACGTAACTAAAGATTCCAGGCTATAGCTTAGAAACTTAAAAAAATTTCGCCGAAGCCAATCATTCGGCAAAAAAACCCTGGCTTCGGACGAAGCTTTGGCGTGCAGAAGTCGAAGCCGAAGCTTCGGTCCATTCCTAATTTTAACTGTAATAAAATTGCGTAGATTAAAGTTGGGTGAGTTTAGCCATGGTTATGTTTAGCTGTATTGGAGCACTGAAAATGCGCTTTCAACATATTTTAAACGAGGGTTTAACACAAAACAGAATGTCACATATATCTTCGTTATCAACGTTAGCGCACATTCGTTGTACAAGTCTAGCACGTATGTATCAACTGGAAAGTTTTTATAATCAGAAAGCATAGTACTCACTAATCATTTTGAGGAATGGTCTGACTTTGTGCAACCTTTTTTTATTTTTTTATTTAGGTGCCTCAAGAAGCCCTTACGGTCTTATCATAGAGCACCGCGGATGAGCATTTAATTGGAAGTACACGCCTCCTTCCTAACTAATGTTACAAAACTTGCCCAGAGGTGGGGTTCGAACTACGTATCCTTTGTTTCTGAGGCAAGTGAGCTACCACTGTGCCACGGCTGCGATCGATCTCTATTAGAACCTTTATGAGTATGATTGGAGTCATTATTGCCTTTGAAATAAAGAAATTTGAAGATACCTTGAACTCATGTCGAGAGTTTTTTTAAAGATTGATGTCTAAAAATATCATTGATGGACCAACACATATTTAAATTTGTTTATATGAATGACGCATACTAATACAAATCAACCAATTATTTTTAGCTTAAGTACTATGACAGCTTTCCGATTCTTTAGGTAAAAGCAATATCACTTGATACAACACAATTTTTAAAACAAATTATCGAGAACCCTAATAATTTATGCACGATTTAAAAATCCAGTTAACATGTGCACAGTGCATAGTAAATCGTTTCATACAATCTAGCTGGACAATAATATTTTGTTCGCGAATTCCATTGTTCTAGTCATGAAAGGTTGAAATAAATAATGTTTTGTTGTTTTATTGAATAATTACATTGGTTTTTACAACTTACAAGATTTTTTTGCGGTGGATAGGGGAAAAACCCCTTGTCTACAACCACTCCCCATTTCCCCTCATTACAATAACCACTATTATAATAAAAAATTGAAGTAAAAAAGAAAAAATATATTTATGAAACAAGGATACATAATATTATACAATAAATTTTATATTTACACAAAAAAGTTAACAGAAAACTCGTCGTCCATCAAGTACTCATCGCTTGAATCATTAGATGACTCATCATTTGATTCATCGGACAAGTTACAATTTCCTATTCTTGGAGCCGGAACAATCAAATTTAAAACCTTTACTGGCAATTTTTTGCTTCTTTTTGCAGGCAGTTCTCTAAGTGAATTGATAACAGGGTCTGATGTTTTTAAGAGCATATTCAGCAAATCCATATTTGTAGATTTACGTGACTTTTTCCTAGTATGATGTTTTCGAAATCTCCTACAATCTTTATATCGTGCTTCTTAAGATTCTTCTGAGAGCTGGCCAATCGGAAGAATACACAATTATATAACTTCCGTGCTATGCATTAAAATTTTATGCACTGAAGCAGGCATGAAATACCACGAATATAAATGTAAATATAAAATCCATGTTTCAGAATAAAGTTTTTCAAGTTTGACACAATCAATGTCATGGCCAGAAGATAGCGTTCTTGATAAAACACTAAATTTTTTAATTAATTCGACGTCTAATCCTGTAATTTCTCCGCTCTTCTCTGGATTTAAAAAAAACCTGCGAGCTGTGTTGCCATCATTTGTATAGCTATAATGAGGTTTTTGTCTATCCGAAATAAGCCCCATTTGTTTTCTAAACTTTTGCCTAATCTCTTCCGAACGTTCTCTGTACGACATTTATCCTCATTGCCTCTAACTTACCACTTTTTAATGTGTAAACGGTAGCTAATGAGCAGCAAGCATTCAAAAGTACGTATCCAAGCATGTTAGGTAGGCAGACCAAAATTGTAATTTTCTTTTTTAAAAACCATACCATTTAATTCACCATTCATCATTTTTGGAGTAGCACCACAAATATAACATTTTTGTGTAGAGCGCGTATCGGTTAAAACATTGCATACTTTTCCGTCTGTTATTGTAAGTAATAGATCGTGTTTTACAATAAATTTAAATTCACCAACAGTACGCAGGGTCGGAAGAAGTTCAGTTATTTTTTTAAAAACTTTTTCAGTTTCTATTACAGTAAATTCCTGTGTTTCTTTTGAAAATATGAAATTAATTGGTCGGCAATAAAGTGTTGACGATGGCCGAGGACTTTGCGAAATAATAGTATTAGAGCCATCACTCAATCTCAACGGACCAAACGCAAAAACAAACACAAACTCATCATTAGCATCGGAGTTCTCAAATCTTTGTTTATAGGTACTGCGGTCAGAACTTCCATCACATCCCCGTTTGCTTGTTAATGTAAGCGACAAATTAGAGGATTCATTTTTGGGATATCGACTCAGTGTTTCAATTAAACGATCAGTTGTTTATTCAATATGGCTTAAAGTTTAATTTCAGCTCGTGTTTCTAAGATAGAAATAAATTCTTCTGGAGGTAACACAAACTTTTGGATTTACATAAATTATAGTAAGATGGAAACACTTCATGCCCTGCTTTCATTAACCACTTTCTTGTTTGTTTATAAGAGTGACTTGAACACTTGGAATCTACATAATAAGCAAGTGCTTCATCGCTACTCAACTGCCTGCTACCACAAATAGTATCAGTAGATTTTAATTCGCTCTATGGTTTCTGTACTTTTTCTAATAAAAGTACAGAATTCTAATAAAAGTTTCTTTGACCCGACAAACGATGTGCTTTTTCAGCAGCTGTTGTTAATTCATTGGCACTCACAATTGCAATAAGCCTTCAACTTTACGTCTTTCGGTCTTTAAAGATGAGTTTTTAAAGATTTTCTTCGGCCGCCCTTAGGGCCGACTTCCTGCAGATGTTGTGGAAGCACAGGACCGATGAAAATATATTTTAAATTCTAAAATTATGCCCAACTTTAATTTTTATTGAAAAAATTATCCATATTTCTATTGGCTGCATTCCACCTTAGCGCAAATTTAGCGGATATGCTTGCCATTTTTAACTGTATTTTTTTTTCGAATCACTAGTAACATCTTCTGTAGTGTAGTATTTCTAAATAAAGTCACACAAAAGAGAATTTCGCTCTTCCTTTGTATGTTTTTGCCATTCTTCAAATAACTCCAATTTGGTCTGAAAAAAATTAAATAAAAATGAAACGGGCAGACGCGGGTAGCCAAATTTTTATATTTAGACGCCTTATTGTTGTGGTTATATACAGTATCGGACAAAACGAGTTTTATATAAAAGTGCAGCATTTTTTCAATTTAGAGAAATAACTATGTAACTGTTTAGAGACAAAGTTCTTCAAGTTTTATTCATCACAAAGTTCATTATTTGTACACAAAAATTAATAAATTAATCAAAAGTATCAAAAAAAGTTGGCTTCCTTCTGGACAAAACAAGTGCAACTCAACAAAATGATGACCAAGCTGTATTTCGCTATCAATATTTCGTGGCGAATTCTTTGTTGTCGATCACAGCCTTGCATCCTCGAGGCATAGATTCGATCAGGTGATCAATGAAACTTTGTGGAATCGCTGCCCAGGCCTTTTGGATATGTTCAAACAGTTGATCCTTATTACGAACACCTTCACCATTAATTCTGCGGTTGACAATTTCCCACAGGTTCTCGATAGGGTTGAGATCCAGAGATTAAGGCGGCCAATCAATCACCGATAGGTAGTTGTCTTGAAACCACTGCTTGACTACTTTTGCAGTGTGTTTCAGATCGTTGTCTTGCTGAAAAACCCATTTTATTGGCATATTCCATTCAGCATGAGGTAACATAACATCTTTCAGGATATTTTTATACATGAAACGGTCCATTATTCCATCGTTTCGATGTATTGGACCTAGACCGTTAGCAGAAAAATACCCCCAAACCATTACATTGCCTCCATCATGCTTTACGGTCTTATGGCAGTAACGTAAATCGAAGCGTTTTCCGGCCGGTCGACGTACACGGCAAATGCCATCGCTCCCAATAATGTTGAACTTCGATTCATCACTGAACAGGACAATTCGCCATTTTTGCACATTCCAGTCAATATGAGATGTAGCAAACAGGAGTCTTTTCTTCTGGTTTTTCAGTGAAATCAGCGGTTTCTTTGCAGGGCGTCGAGAAAACAATCCGGCTTCAACAGCACGTCGTCTGATTGTTCGGTCCAATACAGGCAGCTCTAATTGCTTTTTTATCTCGACTGATGATATTCAGGGATCCTTCTTGAAGGATCTGACGATCATAGAATCCTCTCTAGAAGTGGTGAAACGCGGTCTTCCAGCTTTGTTATCTGCTGCCAACTTCCCCGTAGAACGATATTTGGAACATAGTCTTGATACGGTCCATTTTTTCACGCAATATTTATCACAAATACTTTTTTGTGACATTCCTTTTACGTAATCGCCAATAATTTTCTTTCTTAGTTCCAATCCAAGACTGTCGGAAGCCATTTTTGCACTTGAAGTCATAAAAATAATAAAAATAAATAATCACGCTTCTCAAGGCTTACCGTGTTACATTTACCTTGTGATGATACAATAATGCTCTGTGGAACACAACGTCTTGGTTGGATGTGGACTGTATAGATGTAATGAAACACTTGTTGTATTTCACTTCTTGTATTGATGTTCTTCTATAAAACACTTTGATAAAACTCACTTCGATAAACTGTCTTGATAATACTGACTGATTGACTTCCATATACTGACTGAATTACATGTCGATTTACATGTCTATTATATCGTAAAATGAACCTGTTCTGGAAGATTCTAGATGCTTCTTTTCGATGCTTCTGGAAGCTTCTGGATGCGTCTGGATGCTTCTGAATGTTTTTGGATACTTCTGGATGCTACTGGATGCTTCCAGATGCCTATTCTGGAAACTGCTGGAAGCTTGTGCATGCTTCTGGAAACTTCTAGAAACTTCTGGATACTTCCTTTAATTATTAAAAAACTTCCGTGACGTTGACACGAACCAGACCTAAGAAAATGAAACAAACCAAAAAAGTTGCACTTGTTTTGTCCGCTGCAAAATGGCACTTGTCAACAAAATTCTGCCTGTGTGCTGTCACCTGTCAGCTGATTGCTCATGTCATGGCATGCTATGACTCCAGACTCCTGAACTGTTTGCTGTGGTAGTATAGTTCGTTTCGTTTTTAAGACATGTAAAATTAGGAACACATTTTAGCATTGTTCGATGTTGGTTGCAAATGTTTTGTCCAATACTGTATATAAAAAAAATTAGCCTGGATATATTTGGATAAAATTAGTTACAGGTAAAGGGATCTCAGAATGTTAGGTGTTTTTTAAGATCCTGCTAAGCTCCAAATATTTCAGCATATACTTTATTTTCACTTTTATGAGTTAAAGTAATACTCCGGCTAGATTGCAAAAAATGTTTTATTAATTTTATACTATAGTTTTCATATGTCTTTAGATAAACATTTAGGACATTATTTTTTCATTAGGGACTTCAGAAAGTCAGGTTAAATAGTAGGTAGTATTGTTGCCAATATTGCTTAGGGAACCATGAATTTTCGCAAAAAATTTTTTATTTTCCATGCTGAAAATATTTTTAAATGTTTGGTTCACTTATCTTTTATACTTTTTACATTCCACCACACAATGCTAGGTTAAGGGACCTCAGAACGCTAGGAAAATGAAAGTTAACTAAAAAAAAATAAATCGTTATTTGCATCTCGACGTTATGAAATGAATATTCTGCTTATTGTTTCGTCACGAAACCTTATTCAAAACACACTTTAGTGTGTTTTCTTTGTTTGATTTTGAAAAAATAAATGAAACTAAAGTGCGTTTACTAAAGTAAAGCGCAAGTGTGTTTTGATATTCCTTTCGGTAAAGAATAAATAAGAAATGGGAAAGTCCTTTAGAATTAAACCAACTAGCAAATCAAGATGCAATTTTCTAAGAGATGTCATAATGATGAAAAGTATGCAGTTAGTGGAAGAAGTTAAGTTGTGCCGAATCAACAATAAACGTGGTTGGGCCGCAATAAATTCAGTAAAATTTCCATTAATTAAAGATCTTAGAACAGTTAATAAACAAATTGATGCCGTCATTGTAACTGGGAACGAGAAGGAATATTTTTCAATTGTTACAAAAGATAAAGAAGAGTCGTTAGTCTGTTATATAAGAAACAAGAATAGGTAATATCTACACGTTATTGAGAAATGAAATTTTTTTTTTATAAACTTTAATAAAATCCTGGTTTTTTAACATTGTTCATTGAGAAAACTAAACTTATACTATTTAGTTTTTTTGTATTATTATTTCAATAATATATTTAGGTGCCTCCAAGGTTTGAACAAGTCGGAGTTAACCACGATAATGTTGAATGTTTTGGAAGTAAGAAAGCAAGCCTGTAGAAACCTTCGTGGACGTCAGATCACTAAGCTATCACCAAATGCTCAACGAGCACTACGAATAAAGAAACTTAGCAAGTCTTTTTGGAAGCGTTGGGATGCAAAATATCAAAAGTGCATAACCAAAAAGAGGCAAGGACTGTATCCATAAATCGTTCCCTTACCTGAACAAAAGCAATGGCATGTAAACACCTCAACGAATCAGCTGAAGAACTTATAAAATGTAATATTTTCATTGATGCAAATCAATTAGAAACAGGTGTATGGCAGGGATATATAGATACCACTAGAAGTTACAATCATGATGAAACACCCCAGTTTATAAACTACGGAGTAGATGGTACTCCAAAGGGTTTAGTGTATGCTGGAAGAGGGGAAAGTTGTCAAAAGATGATAAGAGAAAATAGAGAATGCGTAACTATTCATCATTTTGTTTCCTTTGGAGGAGAATGTGCCAAATCATATTCGATGACAAGATCTTATGATCTTCTGCGAGTATCCGCGTTCTTGTTGTAACGTTAACAAAATTGTAATTCTGACTATACGTATTTTATTCATTCTTATATTGTAAAACTTATTTTGAATAAATAAAAAGAACAAAAAAAAATAAAATTAAAAAAAAAAAACAAAAAAAATATTCAAGGGAAAAGGGATTAGTGCCCACATGGCTCCAAAAGAGGCAGTTATACGTATTCCAAATCTTCTAATCTCCACAAATGAGAGCGGAAGTCAGGATCACAGTACACTTCAATGTGCATATCAAATGTTTGACCAATTTTTAGAATAAAACAATATAAAACGGCCTGTTTTTGTCCTATCTAATGGTCACTCTTCAACATTTGACAGTGATGTATTGACATTCCTAAGAAGCAAAAATAATAGACTTTTCATCACTCCATCTAATACAACTAGCGTTACCCAGCTCCTTGATCAAATCAATCAGAAATTGCACTCAGTACAGAGTACAGAAGTGCTAAATCTGTACTTTATTTTCCGTTTATGACAATCAACAGAGAAAGTTTCATGAATATACTTGCAGAGTTATGGCTAGAGTGGGCATCAAAACACATAATCATAAATGAAGGTAAAAAAGTTGGCATTTCAAGCGGAAGTCTTAGTCTTAAGTGGATGCAGGAAGACAAGTTTTTACGAGCTTAGCTGTGTATTTATGAAAATACAGGAAAAAGATCATATATCAACAGCAGTAACAGTTTCATCTCCAAAAGATGTTCGCTGTGGCTCAGCAAGATATTGGAAACATAAATACGAAAGTGCCATGGAAGCTTATCAAACAATATCTGATAAATCAATATCACTGGAAGAAATACCTAACTTGTTGCCTGTAACCAAAGTAACAGTTAAAATGAAAAAAGAAAATGTTACCCAGGTTCACGGCTCAATGGAGGGGGGGGGGGGGAATATTGAAAACGGTTTCTTTAATCAAGGAAGACAAAGCCAGAAAGGAGAAAGCAAATAAAGAGAGGAAATCCAAGCTACAACAACAAATTGAGGCATTCTATAAATGTAAGGAAGAGTGTATATGTGGAAAGAATGTTTGCGCAGCAAATAAACTTCGAGAATACTCGTGTTGCCATCATGATTTGGAATCTACAAGTAGTAAAGCATCATGCCGAGGTAAAACAGACTTAAAACCGAATATGATCAAACCCTTTTGTAAAATAGGACCCAAAAAATGCCTTCAGTTTGAGTTTGATGAAGATAACATTGAAAACTTTATTCCTATAAATGATTTTATCTAGAATACAACCTAGCGTTCTCTATTCGCCTCTTTTTGAATTATAGTTTACCTGGATCTTATTTTTATATTTTTTGTTCATTACATTTTTTTTAAGTTGGTTAATGTTATACAAAAAATGATAAAAAGTAATAACTTAAGTTTGTTAAATAGTTTTTGATTTGGTACCTCAAAACGTTAGGTGCAGCACCTCAAAATGCTAGGTATTTGAAAAACCGATTTTAAGAAAATTGGATTTATTCTGCGCACGCATCTTTTTAGCACTGTTTTTGGAGTTTTAAGGCAACATTTCTGATAAGGTTCTGCAAACTTATCATTAGAAGAGATTGAAATATTTAAAATTATTTAAAAAAAATAAGTTTATTACTTATAGACTATTTTCAACGACTTCGTAACTTAGATTATTTTGTAAGGATTATATGTAATATTTTTTTGATTATGACTTAACATTATATTCTTTAATCAGATTATATAACGCTTTTAGAATTTAATTTAAAAAAATCGAGTTCTATGTTGGTTTAATTCAAACCTGACATTCTGAGGTCCCACTGCATTCTGAAGTCCTTTTACCTGTACACGCTATGAAAATTAAAAAGCGAAAAAGAAATTGCAATTTTTTAAATAATTATATTTATAAAATAGTTATATTTATTAAATAGTTATAGCATAGTTTTTTTAAATCTGCAGAATATCATTTATGCCAATTATTTTAAATAAATTTTCGATAAAATACAAAGCACAAACCCTCTAATGTAAAATTCATCTCAGCAAAGTTAATTATTATTCACAATAAATTAGTTATACGTTATTATTACACAGCAAAATTGCAGCTACTTTTTTTACAAAAATATGTTTATCTTTAAGTGACACTTGAGCGCTAATTATTTTAACACTTAAAAACGCGTGCACTAATTAATACTTAGAACTTTTCTCTAGGGAGTATTCAGTAATGTCATGGGAATATCCACTAATTGATTCCTTGAATTGACTTTTGTCCAATTGATTCCTTGAATTGACTTTTTGTATGAGTTGATTCACTGTGCAGTGGCTAGAAATGCTTTAAAATGCAAATAAATTTTGAAATATTTTTAAAACGTACTTGAAATACTTGATTCCTTAACAATTTTTTAAATTCCAAAAAAGAAGGCACTGGTTTTTTTTAACTGAACTAATTCAGTTTCTGAACTATTTTAAACTAACCAAATTAACCTTGCATTTATAAAAATGCAAAAAGCTGTGTAAAATGCAGCATCAAAGTCCCAGTCAGACATTCAAGATAAATACACATCAGGAAACGATGTAACATGCATGCATTTCGGAAGTAAATACGCAATGTCATAATCACTATAAATAATCTACTAATAATATTTTAAATTTCTGCTTGCATTTTCTTGGATATGCGTTTTAATTTTTTTACTACCATCTATCTCTTTTACTATAGTCTAGCAATCTAAATGACGGGTACTAATAACTTATACACGTTACTACATGTTTTATTCTATTTACTATCACTATAAATATTATCTGCACGACTGTGAAAACTGAAAATAGTTTACAATTCTCACCAACTCTCATTATATAATACGACAAATTATTCTTTTATCATTTAAATGCACCAATTATCTACAACTGCATGCATGTTACATTGAACTCCAACTTATGCCTTTTGGTTTTAGTGGCAATGCGGATGTTAATCACCTTCTTTTTTTTTACTTTTCAGTTTACGACGCTTGTCGTGATAAAATAAACTATTAAAAGTTCTTTACAAAAATATATAAATATATATATATACAATGTGTGATAATAGTGTAAACTAGGTTTCATGTTCTCGGTGCATCACTTAGGAGCAGCTTTTCTGGACCATGGTGGAGGTCAGTCGTTGCAAAAAGTTAAGAAATGCAAAAACTTGCAAAAGTATAAAATTTTAAAACTTTTTTACTGAATAATTTTTTCTCCCTACTGAGGTCAGAATGAAATTAAAACTCCTAATCTCGGTAATAATAAATATGCGGTTTATTATTTGTTAAAATTTTTTTATAAATATACAAAATTGTAAATATTGTTTAAATTTTATATAAAGTAATTTTTCTACGAAACGCTAGCACTGCGCTCCTGTGGATTTTGTGCCATGAGCACCTTCAAGTGGCGCTATTTCCTTATCGTTCGGATCAACCGTTTGTCCATCTAAATACGCACGAAGATACTCATAAAATAAAGATTTAGCGCGAGTTAAAACTTTCAAAGAATCATGTTTTCGTGACATTTTATCAAAAAACATCGCAAGCATTGAGTAGTCCATTTGATTTGTGATAATGTTTTCACGATTTATTAAAAGAACAGCTAAACATAAAAACAAAGGAAACGGAGAACCATCATTTAGGAATCGTGGATGGGGAAGAGCGTCTAACTTAAAGCTTTCATCACCTTCTTTATTTACATAATAGTTAGGCCTATATATACCTTCACAAAGCGGAGAACTTTTCCCACTCTGCTTACCACTGTGGAGAAGTGTGTAATAAAAACAAAGTTCGTTTTCTTCATCGTCAGTATCAGGAGGTACGGAACTCCATATAACTTCCATAACAGTAAGAGTTTCATCAAAAGGAAATTCACGCTTTAACTCCAATAAAAGCATTCTATAGCAAAAATATAAGTTTCCTCCATCGATTTCTTGAAAATATTTATAAAGCTTTTCATCTGTACGTTGCAACAACAGAGAGAGCTGTCCGAACTTTTGTAATAAAGCCGTTCCTTTTAGTAAAAAATTGTTTCTTAACCTTTCCATAACTTTGCAAAAACTCAAGTATGCCAACACTTCGTCGCCAATCACAACCAGGAGCGGAGCTGCTAAATCGCTCATGCCCTGACAGTATGAAATTTCAGGGTTATTTAACGCAAAAGTTGTAAGTATGTTAAATAACGAGACTATATTAGGGTGGTCCTCTGGCACACTAAAAAATGGGTGGGTTCGATCAGTCCTTAAAACGTCTTTTTGTACCATATGCATTACATTGTCAATATCTTGTGGTCTTTTATTCAACCATTGCTCTTTAAGGTGATTATAGACTCTAGCTTTCATCTGAAGAAATCGAGCTCGCTCTTCTATTGTTAAATCAGAAGGATAAACTCCTAGCAAATGCACCCATGCTTCCTTACGCAAATTCGGTTCTAACCCACCATGAAAAACACTTATTCGTATATCTTTTGAAGAGATTATCCTTCCGTTAGGATCAAAAAAATCATTCCAGTCTTTCTGACTAACAGGAAACCGTCTGTGGGAGTCTATAAGAACATCAAACATCTTGTTGATTTGTTTAGACATTTGCTTTTTTATAGAGTGTATTGAAGGAATTGAATAATGGTTAGTAGATTTTATGTCTTGGACCTGCGGAGCATTATCAACTTTATCTAAAACATCCCAATCTGATACATCTAGAGAAATAAAGATAAAAAGATCAAAGATAAAAGAGCACACACAAATTTTTATATGTACTAATTAAACATAAAGAACAAAATCGTTACTGGTAGGAATGTACAGGAATTAACTAAAACATGGAAATGCCAAAATACATATGTTTATATCTACCTGGATATGCTAGATATTGCAAAATATCTATAATCATTAACTTATATTTTTAACTGTAATATCAATAGATGCATACATTAAAATATTATAAGTTTCAGAGGGCTTTTTTTATGCATAAATTTCAGTAACACCTTCGCTTGCTGAGATTAAATATGTTTTCTATAAAAAGGTGCATGTCCTAAGTACATACAATGAACACTTATAAACCTTTTGTTAAGTAAAAGTGAATAGATAGTGCAGCAACAAAAATAAAGCTTTCCAGCATCTGGTTTAAGTTTTATACTTTGCCTATGCTGTTGTTTAAGTTTTATTAAGCAAATAAGTTAAAACATCATTAAAACATCAAACTTAAATACAATAAAAAGTTACTCCTAATTATAATGCAAAATGGTTAATCAAACATAGAAATGTCGCAGTTATCTCCAGCTTACATTTTTAACATATGTTATTTACAGCTTAATTTTTAACAAGGCAAGAAAGAGAAAAAGGTTTTATATAAGTTAAATAGTTATAAAGGCAAGATTACAGTACCAAATTATATTGCACCCACCAAATTTCAGCCCTAGATGCATTTCAAATATATTAAAATACAATCTTTATGAAAAGCAAAAAAACATGTATGTGTGTGTTAATGTTTTAACACAACTTATTTCTCTTTTCTACATCGACAATGTCTAAAACATGACAAAAGTTGTTATATTTAAAATTATGTTTTTCTAAAAATCCATTTTTATTCTGGGTAAGGAAAAAAATGCCACTAAAGCCAATATTTCCATTCCTTGGCTTCTAATTTCAAAGTTCTCCTCAAGGCCTTTATTACGATAAAAAAAAATGTTAATAAGTACTATAACTATTATAATAATAATAATTCTATAAACTTCGAAATATAATTAAAGCGAAATGCATACGAATTTCTTAAATAAAGAATAAAAACACATATTAAATATTTTACACAAAAACCCAACCTTAATTACCTCCTTTTAAAGCCGGAACAACTTTGATCTGCATAATAGGATAGGAAGCTGTGTGAAATGCAGCATCAAGGTCCCAGTCAGACATTAAAGATAAATATACATCAGGTCGTGATCTAACATGTATGGATTTCGGAAGTAAATAGGCAATATCAAAATCACTATAAATAAATAAATATAAAACAAATAAACAAAAAATGTATATATATATATATATATATATATATATATATATATATATATATATATATATATATATATATATATATATATATATATATATATATATATATATATGGTATTGTTCTACAGGTTTACTGAAAAAAATAGTTTTTATTAAAAGTCAAAATATAATATATAAACACAAATCTTTTATAATTATAAATCAAATCTTATCATTTTTTGACTGTTTCAAATGGTTGGATAGAAAAACATTTTCAGTTAAACAACTTACAGTTAAAAAAAGATAAATCAAATTATAATTTATTATCTGAATTACTATTACATTACAACTAAAAAAAAAATAGGCAAAAAACTTAATGAACCTAAAAATATCTGATAAAATAAACTTACATTATAAATTTATACAAATCAAGCATTTATTTCAAATGTTACTCACTTATTCAAATTGAATGCTTTTTTCAGTAATAAAAACAAACTCGAATAGTTTGTAATGTTTGGGTCAACAGTCATTGTTTTGCAATCAATATTTCCACCAATTGAACACTAAAATAAACAAACAAAAAATGTGCATAAAATTAGTAAAAAAATATATTAATTTTACTTGAGTTGACAGAAATTCAACTATAACAAAATACTGCTCTTACTTACAATCAGTTTTTAAAAATAAACAAATTGGTGTATAAATGTATTGCAGTTGCAGCACACATTTAAAGAATGGTTTAAATAGTGCAGAATTATCAACATTAGATGACACTGTTGTCATTTTTTGCCGAATAATTGTCAAAAATATCAAGCAATATCATAAATGATTTCGCATTTGCTGCCTATTTAGAAAAGTTGTTCCATTCAGAAACAATACAATGAAAAAGTGATTTTGAGACTAGTTTCCTATTATTTCCGACTAAGATGTAAGTATATTTGATTAGCGCAAGCAAGAACACTTATTTATGGCTTAAACCATTGTATATAATTGATGTTATGCAATTTTTGTCACACAAAATAGTGAAGGTAATAACGTTTTTTTTGTCATAACATGTTTATGTATCCTTTCATACTTTGTATTTCAAAAAACATCTTAGCTGACATAATACTGAAATAACTCATACTAAAACATTGTAGAACTGTTTTGAACTTTCCAGGACTTTCTGCAACTTTTTAATTTTTCAGAACAATCTAGAACTTTCTAAAACAATTAAAACCAAAATCTAATATCTGTGTAACTACTTATAAAGTGTTGTTGTCAAACAAATAGAGTTGTTTTTTAAAATAGTTGTGTTATTTAAAATAGTTCGTGTAAAATGTCGCACAAAAAACGTTATACTAGTTGCAAAAGAGTACAGAACCAAAAAACTAGTTAGATTTTAGCAATCATATAGAAAAAAAAGAGATTCACTTTAGAAAGATCATTACTAAAAATATAAAATATGTAAAATGCCACTCCAGCCTCAAATTGTTGGAAAATACTTTTACTAATTACTAATTTCTTGAAGCGGAAACGAAGACGTCTCTGCTTCAAGAAATTAGTAATTAGTAAAACTCCAAAGAAAGTACATTATGATGGAAATATAAATTGGATTTTGTATATGCTTCAGATCAAGTAATATAAACAAAGCTTGACAAGGATTTGAAGATTTTTGATGAATATATAAAGGGAGGAAAATATAATGTTTGTAATGAACTCTTTTATATTACTAAAGTTAACAGTCAATGGTTATCCACTAAACACAAACAACTTTACCACAAAGTGAAAAACAAAAATAATGATTGTAATTTAAAAGTCAATGATAGACTGATGTCAGGTAATGCTGTTTGTAAAAAGATATCTATTTTGGGAAAAAAACTTTTCAAGGTTTGCAAAATGAAAAAACTTTATTCATGTTTTCTAAATTGGAAAACGTGAATGAAGTTTTTGCGTTTTGCAAAATAAATTTCTAATGAGTCTTTTGTTAATGCTTATTTCTTTTTACAGCACATTAATTGCAGACTGTTTCAAGTAGCACAGTCCTCACTTTTGAATAATTTTCAGTAATCTCATCTTATGACTATATCAGTGCTTTAAATTCATAAACTAGTGAACCTTCAACATTTGCAGTTTATTGCACACTGACATTAGATAACTATATTTCTAGAGAAAACTTAACTTCTAAAGAAAATGTCAGTTATCATGTTAGTGATCTACATTACCTAGCTTTTCCAGAGAACACCAGAGCAGAATAATTTCAGTAAAAGCTAAGTTAAACAGCACGTTCTACAAATTAAGGGTTTTAAGAAAAAAATTTAAATAAAAAGAAGAGATTTTCAACTTTAAGAGCAGAAATTAACGACCTGAAGAAAGAAATATAAAGCAAAATATTACAGTGAGTACAGTTGTTATTTAAAGGCTACATAAAATATTACAGTGAGTACAGTTATTATTTGAAGGCTACAAAAAGGAATTAATAATAAACAAAAAGCAAAGGCTTAGGCGTATAAAAATCAAATATAATGCTGATATTAAGGTAAATAAAAGGGTGATTTCTTGCTAATATAAAAGTTGATTTCTTGCTAATATAGTGAATGTAATATATAATATAGAAATATGCTAATATATCTCACAAAGGGAGGAAATTAGTAGATATATACTAGTTAAATTAAATAATTGTTTTTTTAAATGGCTTTACACTATATGAATATAATTTAAAATAAGAATTTTATTTTTGTTGTTCATATTTTATTATTAAAAGAAAACAAAGACTTGATAGAATTTTTATTATTTTATTAAGTTGATTAAAACGATAAATTGTTTAGCTAAAATTTTCTTAACTTAGCTGCTGTAGAACAAATTAGCTAAAATTTTCTTAACTTAGCTGTTGCAGAACAAATAAGTTGCAGTATTTTATTAGTTAATTTATTTTTTATAAATTTTTATAAACATAATTAAATACAAAATTTTTATGATTTTACTAAAGTTACTGATAATTTTTCACACTAAATGGTATGCATCAAGATATTAAAATATAAAAATTTGACAATGATATTGAGTGAAGGGCACAACTATTTCCATACTTAGTCAATTAGACTAATGCCCACTCGAGTTATCTAAATCATATTAAATGTATAACATATTTTAAAAAATCTAAATAAAAATTTAATCAAAAAACAAACATTTTCTTTTAAAAAAGTCCAAGACAGAAAAAAACACATCTAAACTTTTTACAGTATTTGTGTTAATAAGTTTAATAAACTCACAACAAGAGGTAATCCACTGTTATTCAGGGTGGTAGTCCTCTCAGCTATCAATTTTAAGTTCACAACAAGAGGCAATCCACTGTTATTCAGGGTGGTAGCCCACTAATCAAGAGAGTAGACAAAATCATTTAAAGAATGAATTTAGATTTTCTTAAACAGGACAATTGGCCAAAGTTGAGTGCCGGTTCACACTCTCAAACAACTAAAAACATTCATAATTGGTGCAGCCAGCTACACCAATTATGAATGTCTTTCAAAAAAGAAGCCTACAGAGCAGCTGATGGTAAAAAATGCAGCTATTAATAAGTTAGACGAAAGGAAAAAAGCAGCAAAAAATGTCATTATTTATGGAGTGGCCCAATCAAACTAAAGAAAGCATAGAAATGAAATCAAAAGAACACGAGTCAAAAGTAAATGAAATTTTTAAACTCATAAATTTAAAACTAATAAACCAGGTCCAATTCTTGTTGAATTAGCTGAGGATATTCTTCGCAACACAATATTAGCATCAGCTAAAAAATTGAGAAGTAATGTTGCACATAAAGATATTAGATATTAAAGATATTGCACATAAAGATATTACACATAAAGATCTTAGTCCAGACTTGACTAAGGCTCAGAGACTCCAAAATTTTAACCTCAGAACTGAAAGAAATAAAATGAATCAAGCAAGACCAGACAATGACCCCTTTTAGTATGGCATCCATGGCAATAAGATCATCAAGTTAAAAAAGAATCAATAATTTTAGATCAATAATTTTATACATAACTCAGTGTTAGATCGCAATGAAATTAAAAAGCTGTCATGTTTATACTTAAATGCTACCTCTCTTGATAACAAGTTAAATGAGTTCAAAGTGGTAATTGAACAATACAAACCAAATATAATTCCTGTGACTGAGACATGGTTTAAAAGTGATTCAGTTGTAAACATTGAAGGTTACCATCTGTATAGAAAAGACAGATTAGACGGACGAAAAGGCGGTGGTGTTTGTTTATATATAGACAACTCATTAGACTCCTATGAACTAAATGATGTTGTTCTAAATCTTTGTAAACTAGAACAAGTGTGGGCAGTGTGTAAACCACATCAAATTCTGCCATATCCCACACTTGTTCTGTAAACTAGAACAAGTGTGGGATATGGCAGAACTTGATGTGGTTTTTAGCCTGGCACACAAATATATAGACAAAAATAAGTTCAAAGACTTACTTATCATAGGCAACTTCAATTTCCCATCAATCAACTAACCAAATGGCTGTGTTGATACAATTTCAAATGAGAATGGGATTGAATATAAATTTACAGATATTTTAAATGATAATTTTCTTTATCAGCGTATTAACATACCAACTTTCCAGCTGTCAGATGAGCAACTTGGGAATACCTTAGATTTAATCTTTACAACTCAGTCAGCAAGTGTTAACAAAATAGATTCAAAATTTGTTTTCGGAAATTTAACCAGAGGCCATCTGATAATACGTTTCAGTTTCATCTTGTCTGATAAAGCAATCCATGACAATAAAAGTAAGCAAAGATTTATGTTTGCTAATTCTAATTTTGAACTAATACCTGATTTAATTTCAAATGTTGATTGGATACAATGCTTCAGTAACAAAAATGTAAAAGAAATGTTTGATGAACTGATCTTTTATACTGAGGTGGCATGTAATCATTTCACTCTAATTAAAAAGACATTAAACTCTTAAAAAATTAGACCGGCCTGGGTTAATGCTAGGTTAAAGTTTCTTATTAGAAGCAAACAAAATTTAATATATAAAAACTGCTCATGTAAATGAAAAGACCCTGTTTTGAAATCTAGAATGATTTGCAAAAATGTAGCAGATGAGATTAAAAAAGTGAGAAAAACTTTGAGCTTAATTTGTTAAAAAGAGCCATCAAGAATTCAAAGCTTCTCTACAGCTACATGAACAATCAACAATCAGTCAAAGATACTATAAAAGCATTAAAGAGAGCAAATTGTAAAACCACTAAAAATTCAAAAAATTTTGGTGATATCTTAAACAAAAATTTTTAAGTTACATTTGTGAAAGAAGATGATGGTCCACTACCTTCTTTTGATTTAAGAACTACTGAAACATTCATTATGACAAATGAAGATTTTACATACGATGATGTCTATCTAAGATTAAAAAACTTAAAAGATAACGAATCAAGTGGTGTTGATAATTTACATTCAGCTATTTTAAAGAATTGCGCATCAGCCTTTGCCATTCCACTTACATATATTTTTAAAGAATTGTTTAAAACCAGCAAACTGCCAGTGCAATTTAGATCAGCAAATATCACTCCTCTGTACAAAAAAGGCAAAAAAACCTTAGCAGGAAACTACTGACCAGTATCACTCACCTCAATTGCATGTAAAATAATAGAAGGTATAATCAGATGTAAACTTGAAACTTTTCTATATAAGTTCAAACTAATAACAGCATAGTTTTGTTAAAAATAAATCATGCTTAACAAATCTACTTGAAACACTTGATTTTATTACAACAGCCTTAGAGAATGTTAAACCTTTTTATGTTATTTTTTTGCATTTTTCCAGGGCATTTGACACAGTGCCACAAAAAAGATTGTTGCCTAAACTTACAGCTTATGGAATTTCTGGTCTGACAATACAATGGACTGGGGCATTTTTAAAAGAAAAAAAA
Organism: Hydra vulgaris; assembly: GCF_038396675.1. Lineage (NCBI taxonomy): Eukaryota > Metazoa > Cnidaria > Hydrozoa > Anthoathecata > Hydridae > Hydra > Hydra vulgaris. The sequence goes on along the minus strand of NC_088933.1, from coordinate 25,400,114 downwards.
ACAAAGAGTTGTGATAGACAAAAATGTATCCTCTTGGGCAGAAATTACCAGTGGTGTGCCACAAGGGTCAGTAATTGGACCACTCTTGTTTGTACTATTTATAAACGATTTGCCTGAAACTCTAAAAAATCTAACCAAGCTGTATGCAGATGACACAAAAATTTTGAATGAAATGCTTTCCAGTGCACCAACTCTTTCTTTGCAATCAGATCTTAATTTAGCTTTTAAGTGGACTCAAGACTGGCTTGTGAAATTTAATATTTAAATATGTACAGTCATGCACTTTGGCATGAAAATTAGTATTAAACAAACTCAAACAAGAGGTCACAGCTTCAAATATGTCAAAGCAATCACTAAGCAAGCATGTTATGAAATCTGTTTATATAATAGATCTGCCGATTTATGGAATAGCTTGCCAAGCGAGTTGGTTAAAGCACAATCGGTTAACAGTTTTAAAGCAGGTCTTGATTGCTGGATGAACAGCAGTCAAGCAAATCGGCTGTCATAATGTGCTAATACCACACTCACTGGCTCACACCAGTTACAGCAATTGTTATATATATATATATATATATATATATATATATATATATATATATATATATATATATATAAATAAAACATTAATTGTTATATATATATATATATACATACATATATATATATATATATACATACATATATATATATATATATATATACATACATATATATATATATATATATATATATATATATATATATATATATACATACATATATATATATATATATATATATATATATATATATATATATATATATATATATATATATATATATATATATATATATATATATATATATATATATATATATATTAGTGATGTACCATCGGCAAAGGCCGATTAAGGCTAATTATAGAGTTTAATGCATGTATATAAACGTAATATCTTAATATTAGGTATGCAACTTGCATATATAAGGTGTGCCTATGCACCTGTTTAGTTTGGCTTAATAGTCAATACCGATGCATCGGCCAATGCCGATAAATCAACCGATGCCATCGGCCAATTAATTGGCCAATGGTTTAGCCGATTAATTGGTTGCTGGTTACCAATAGCATAGGCTAGTAGGTCGAATCACTTCTGATGAATAGGAACATGTTAAATATGTAATTTAAATCCTTAATATTATTATAATACCCTAAAATAAATACATTAAACCTATTATTAGCCACAATCGGCATTAGCCGATGGCACATCACTAATATATATATATGTATCACTAATATATATAAGGTGAAATTTGAATTTAAATTTAAATTTTTATTGAATACTATATTGTTAAATATCATTGAAAGAGCTTTAAAACAGAATTTTAAAAGTGAAAAATCTATACTATATATATTATAAAATATATATATTAAATATGTATTAAAATAAAACAATTCTAGCCAAAGTTATGATGTTTTAAGCACTGAATTTTTGTACATGTGTACATACATACATACATACATACATACATACATACATACATACATACATACATACATACATACATACATATATATATATATATATATATATATATATATATATATATATATATATATATATATATATATATATATATATATACATTTATATATATATATATATTGCAACACAAATAAAAACACTATAAAGACATATACACACTATAAAGTATAAAAAAATGGCAGGAACTATTCAATACTCCTTTGTCTTTTTATTACTATTTGATTAAAAATTGATTTTATAATAGCTATTTTCATTTTTCTTTTAATTATCTTTTTAATATTTAATATTTTCCAAGTCTTTTTATTACTATAATAAAATCAAATTAAATTTATTCTTAAAACAAAGTTTTAAATACAATTGTTCAAAACTCTTTTTTTTTCTCTCAATAAAATTTTTTTTTATTGTCTGCATACAAGTTGTTAAATTATCGTAAATAATTCATTTTGTACACTTCATTTAAAAAAAATTTATCTAAATGCAATAAATTTAAATACACTTGGCATTTTTAACAAATAACAAAGTATATCAAAAATTTAGTTAAAAAAAAGAATGAAAATATAAAGAATTGTTATAATGATTTGCTCTGGCTAAACTTTAAAATACTATATCTCTATTTATTTGAGATAGTGATAAGTGCAGTAGAGTTGACTGCATACAAATAAATAACTTTTTAAAATAAACTTAAGCCATATGACTGTTTTTAAAACTATCAATAAAATATTTATTTGATCATAAAACAATTTTAAAAATAATTTATTGGATACTAACTTAATAAGCCAAAGAAAATCAGTTATATACTGATATAATTGACATTATCATAGTAATCCCAACAAAAAAATTTAAATGATTTAAAATAAAAAATAATCACAGGTTTACAATATAAAACTGTAATTTGAAAAATAGAAAAAAGAATACTTGAAAATCATTTTAATACATTCATACTACTTATTAAATATATGTATTAAAAAATATTTTAGTACAAATATACTACTTATGTAAAAACTAAGAAAGCAATATTCAAGTTAAAAAAATTTAAAACATATGTTTATAATTATTTTTAGGAAATAATTAATTTTAAATTTGACATACTTGTG
>NC_088933.1:25257500-25392500 GCF_038396675.1 Hydra vulgaris | reverse complement strand
TTAAAAGATTTTAATGGTTACTACTTTAGAAATATTAAAATTGACGTTAGGGTGTAGCTTACGTAAGGGTGTAGTTTACATTAGGGTGTAACGTACGTTATAGTGTAACTTACGTTAGGGTGTAGTTAATTGCTTTAAAAATGTTGATATTCCTTTTTTTTACACTAAAATACTTTCGAGTGAGAGTGCGAAAAAATATACAAAGATCGTATTTAATTGTTTTTAATATTGCATGTTTTTATAATGAATGTAATTTGTAGTCATTTTTATCTCATTTTTCCAACTATTGCCTAAAAATTTTTCAAAATAATTTTGAAAGACATCTTCGAACTGCTTTTTATATTTCATTCAGAGCAAAAGTATTGATTTTGACTGCAAATAGCATTATTTTACTTTTTATAAGCTAAATAAAATTATAAGTGAAGGAGGAAGGGGCTGATAAATTTTCATAGTGTTGCTTGTGAATATAGCAACTGAAATCAAAACTGTAATTGATAAAACAAACTTAAATACTTATTTTTAAATACATATTGCAATAATTCTCTATTTCAAAAACGAAAGTAATAGTTATGGACATTCAAAGCTTATTTCATAAAATCGATTCAAATGAAAATGTCCTACAGAATTTTCAAAACACTGACGGTGAGAGAAAAAAGGAAAAATTACAAATCCAAGAAAAAAAATTCAAGCATTCAAACAAAATTGTTATTAACGAAAAATTTATTTGGTCGAAATTTTGATTTTATCTATAAAATTATAAATTTAATTGATAATTAATATTTAGATTATTTTCTAAATATCAATTAAATTTGATACCTACAACTGACACATACAAAGACAGTTTTAAAAAACTTTTGTCAATCGCTTTTTTGCTTTTTAGCCCTACTCTTTACTTCTGTTAACTGCAAACTTTACTTTCTGTTAACTTCAAAGTTAGTTACATCATCATCATATATCATCATATATATATTTTGAAAAATAATTTCATGGATTTTTACAAATAGTAATTCTACTAAACTTAAGTAAACACCAAAAATATAGATCTTTATATATATATAATTAGTAATAATTGTAAAAACAGTAATTATAACATTAAATATAATACTTATAGTAATAAAAAAGAACCACAATAATAATAAAAAAAACAACAACAATAACAATTATAATAGTAATTATAATAACAATAATAATCAAAATAATAAGTGACTTGTTTTTATAAACACAATAGTTAAATATAAATATATACATAACAAAATTAATGGTTTCTCGCACCCTTGTTTAGAGTAAATTTGTTTATATATATATATATATATATATATATATATATATATATATATATATATATATATATATATATATACATTTTGTTGCATTTAATATATATATATATATAATTTTTGTTGCATTTAATATATATATATATATATATATATATATATATATATATATATATATATATATATATATATATATATATATATATATATATATAATACTTTAAAATGCGATTTATATTTTATATTTCTATATGAATAAAGTTAACTTCTCCCTTAGCTATACTACAATGCAAAAATGATAGAATGCCCGTATAAGTGTTGGGGTGCATAATATTACGCATGCTCTGATAAAAGACACGCCTAAGTGAGATTTGGCAAGGTTTGTGTAGAAAGTTTATGCATCTCCTTCATCCGTTGAAAGCGAATGCCTATTTATGTAATTGTGGAACAATTTCATTTTTGGTGCAACCTGGAATTCTATTCTTTAGAAATGTATTCTCGAAATATACTCGTGGAAATATATAAAACAGAGGTACTGAAGGTCACACGCATTTACCGCGTTGCACGTAGTCATAAGTATTCCACACTTAGCATTGGCGACCGCATATATTTTTCGTTCACCTTTTTTTTAAATTATGCGTTCGGGAACTTAAACTGTCGTAATCCCTGTTTTTCCAACACTCCAAATCTTTTTTTTGTGTGGTTATTAAGGTGCTCCCAAAATTCATTACGGTCTTCTCACAGAGCACCGCGGAAGAGCATTTAACAGGAATTCACGCCTCCTTCCTTACCAATTTTGCTCATTGGGTTAGAAATGGCGTCAAACCTCAAGCCTCTTAGTTCCGAGTCAGAACTTTAATACTGCGCCACGGCTGCACCGTCTGATTCAAGTATTGACGAGGCAAATAGTAGAACTTTTGTTACAACACTTGAATATTGGTTTGAAGTATTTCTACAGAGCCGACATTCGTTCGATTGGTGTAGCTTCTGGTTTCTAAAGTAATAACTCCTGGTTTCGTTTTAAAAATTCAGTAAACCAATTTCAGTTCTTAATTACAGTATTAAGATGCAAATACAAATATATACTAAGAAAAAATCTCAAGTGAAGATACCGTTAAAAAGTAAAGAATAAAAAAATGAGATTTCTCTGAAACCACAAATGCTATTTATTTTTTTATTTTTTTATTAGTTAAATGTTACTTCCTTATCTTTAATTGTGTTGATAAACTTTTGTTTACAAGTCAATGATTTTCGAAATGTTTTGGAAACAAATTGAGGTGCGTAAAAATGTTGTGAATTTTTTTTTTTTTCATCGATCTCTTATTGCTTGATTGCTAAATGTACAAATGTCCCAAAATATACAGTCATAGATATTATAAATAAGTTCAAGACAACTCAAAGCTTTGAAAGAAAAACTGGAAGTGGAAGAAAGAAAACTTTCTATAAATCCAAAAAGGTAAAGTTGATTCTCAGTTCAATAGCAAGAAATCCGAACCAGTCACAGTGACATCTAGCAAGAAAAAGACATCGTGTTCTTATATCAAAAAAATACTTATAAATGTAGGAGTTAAAGCATTTCATAAGGAAAATACACCTAACCCAGTGGGCACAGTACGTTTTTAAAACGTTCTTTGGACGTTTTTATTAGGTTTAAACCTTATAAAAACGTCTAAAAAACGTTTTATAAACGTTTTACAAACGTACCGTGTGCACTGGGAAGAGTAACTTAAAAGGGAAAATTAAAATAATTTGATGCGCAAAGAAGGTGGTTAAAATAATGGCGGATAAAAGTATGTGCATAATTGAAGACGACGAAACATATTGCAAGGCGGATTTTTTACAACTTCCTGGTCAATAATTTTACTATGAGAACAAAGAAAAACTTGTCGATAATCAATGTAATTGATTCACCTCCAAAATAGCATACATACAAACATTTGATAATACGCATTCATACACATACATCCATTCATTGTTTTTTTTTCTAATCATAGATTTGGACGACCCTTTCTTTAATAAGATTTTTCCGAACTTTACCGAAAACTTATATGAAGACTCCGAGGTTTATCCGGAATTGAGCCGTACCTCATTTTCGATTTTTTTATACAATATTCTTTTAAAAGTTGTTCCGTTGCTTTTGAAAAAAAAATTCAATGAACCTAAAGTGTACTGATTGCTTTTAAACTTTCCATCAGCAGATGTTCAGGCTTCCACTATTTTTTTGTGCAGTGTTGACCTATTAAGTCTACATATTTCGGTAACTTCTCGTTCACTAAGAGTTTAATTTCGGACGTCCTTAACTGCTCTGACCATTGGTTCTGGTGACCATCGACCATTTTTTTGACTCTACCATAAAATAGTTTACGGTTTCTTGGTAAAAACATAAGAACTAATTGATTTAATTTTTAACATCTTTATATAAGATTATAAAAAATAACTTGATTACCTCTTAGTACAGTATACTTTAATTGTATGCGAACAACAAGCTTTACCGTTAAACAGGATCGGCAAAAACTTGGGTTTTGAGCAAAAACTCAATTAAGCTGGACTTTTGGGTACACTTTTGGGTTATTTCTACAGTTTGTTATAAATCTTTAGTAACAAAGTTTGAATAATTTATAGTTATTCAAAAGCTATTTTTCATTTTTTACAGGTAAATTGTCTCAAACAGTTGCTTAACTAATAATCAAATGGAATTTTTTTTTCTAATAAAGAGCTTTTTTGAAATAGAGTTATCATTTTAAAATTTTAGTTATATTTAAAATATTAAGTGATCAACCAAATAGAGCAATTATTATTACATTAATTGTTATTATTGAAACGAGAGCATAAGTATAAAAAATAGATAGATGTTGAAAAAAGAAAAAAGGAAGCGCTAATAATTCCGCTGAAGTATTTAGCAATATTTCAGTTTTAGAGTCAAGGCTATCTACATCTTCAGCATCAAATAAGTCTAACTAGTCATAAAATAATGCGCAAGACTGTTTAAGGTGTGTTAATGATTCTTGTTATTCGTAAATTGTTTAGTCAAACGCAGTATTGCCAACACATTTAAGAATTCTCAATTCACACTAGGCATATTCATTAACTTGTCAAAGGCTTTTGATACTGCTAATCATCATATTTTAATTAAAAAACTAGAGAGCTATGGTATAAAAGAAAAAACCCTAAATTGGTTCAAAGCTGCCTAAGTAATCGCAAACGTTTGTTTATAATAAAGAACCTTCATCGCAAATAATAACAAATATAACATGTGGTGTCCCCCAAGGGTCCATACTTGGGCCACTGTTAATTTTATTATAAATAAATAAATGATCTTTACAAAGCTTCTAACTTAACGACCGTAAATTTTGCGGATGATACGAATTTAAATGATACCAAACTTAATTTCTCTCTCTCGGCATCAGAAACACGTAGCTCGCATAATTCATTTTGCAAATCGTTTTTCAAGCTCGACACCGCTTCTTATAAAAATGAAAGTTTTAAATATACATGAACTAAATATTTTTAATGTTTTATGTTTTATGTTTAAATGTAGAGAAAATGTATCTCCTAGTGTATTTATATATCTCTATAATTTGAAACCTAAAAACAAATATGAACTTCGTTGTAGTAAAAATATTCAAGAGCCATTTTGCATAACAAAAATTGACCCGTTTTGTATTTCTTATCGTGGTCCATTTCTCTGGAATAAAAAAGTATTACCTAACTTTGATTTTTCTTTCAAGTGGTCTTTTTCTTCCTTTAAAAAGAAATTAAAAGAAATAATATTTCAACGCAAAACATATTCATCTATTTTTGGTATTTCAAGTTAATATGATTTAATACATATTTTTGTTTACTGTATAAAGAATATAATTTATACAACTTATATTTAATACTTTATATTATAATATTATTCAATATTGAGAATGTTATATACCTATATTATAAAATATTATGTTAAAACTTGTTTAACATTTGAAGAGTTTTACAACGCATATGTAATTTTTTAATGTACGAATTATTTTTATATAGATTGTAAAGGGCTTCATGATAAGATCATGTGATCTTCTGGAAGTCCTACCACTAATATATTCATTGTAAATTTACCTTGTTCATATCATTCTGGAAAAAAATTACAAAAAAAAAAAAACTACACTGACGGTGCAACGGCAAACATCCATTTCTAAATTTGTTACTACAACAACTAGTAATCAAAAGACTAAATTGGATTTGAAAGTTGCAAGGGTTTCCCAGTTGCAAAAAATTACATGTAATCAAATTTAAATAAAAAAAAGATGTAGAACTTTTGTTCAAGTTTACTACCTTAGTCAATGAATAACTTTTCACCTCACGGTCAAGCACTTCTAGATTGATTGACAATGAAATCACATCAGTATTTATTAAAGGATACATTTAACATAATCAACTTGGTAAGCAGATCTAAATACCTTTGTAACAATTGAAATACTTTCTATAATATTCAATGATTGGTTCACTCTGCGTATTTGGACCAGCACCCGCCTAACAAGAAACTCTAATAATGGTCAGTTAAGCATCCAAAAATATAATAAAAAATATTACAGGAAATCTTACTTCATAAACTCGGTAATAAAAAAATAAAATTGTTTACTAACCTAAATAAATACTAGCCCTTTTCATAGCTTTATTTAATTTAAATAGCATTTTTCAAATTTAAGGAACTTTTGAAAAAACTGTCCCTCACTATCATTTTTTTTCTTTTTTTTTTGTTAAAAAATGCAAAGTACTTAAAAAAGTAAAAATAAAAAATAAAAATATAACTATAACAAGAATATAACAAAATAAATATACTTAAATTTGTAGATAAAACAAATATCAAAATAACATGCGGTAAATGCCGCTTGCCATTTTTCCAAATCGGAAAGCGACAATTACGACATTTAATCTCAAGCATTATTTACCGGCACTTACCGCTGAAGCGGTAATTAATTATAATATAGTCATATATTTTATTAATTATATATTATTTATATATATAAGTAATTATAGATATAATTTTATTTTAAAGTATATTTTAATTAAATATATAAAAATTATTGCAATATAATTATATATACAATAATTATATATATAACTATTTAAATTATTTTCTTACCGCTCAAGCGGCAAATAATCCTGAGATTAATTGCCAGCAGCGCGAGTAATGAAGCAATTTATATGTAACTAATATATCTCGTCAGTGATATGGTAGTAAGGAAAAAACAATTTAAATTATGTAAAGTAATATTTGTTTATTCTATTTATTTTTATAAATTATTTTCCAGTATTGATAAAAAAACGAAGATCGTTTTTTATATAGTACATTGCTTGCCCAAACCAAAATCCTTAGTCGATGAATCTACACTTTATACACGTCTAATCTAGGCAGTTTCGTGTGGTGGCCCTATTATTTAACTGACTAAATTTGGTCTCTAAAGTTGGAAGCTTATTTCGCTTTTTTGCAGCTTACACACTGCACGCTTGAGAAATAAATTAAATTAAATATATATGCGAGTGACAGTATAAAAAACTCTTTTTTCTGTTAACTTGAGAAGGAAAGTCAAACAGCTTATATGAACCGTTTTCATAAAATTTTGAAAGGTAATTTTACAGTTTACAGAGCAAAAATAAATAGATAAGTTTCATAAGCGCAATACTTATGTTTACAATAAAAAAATTTAGTCATCTTTAGAAATAGTTATGTAACGTGTATAAAAAAATATAAAAAAACAACCTTAGCAAGTTAGTTTAATTAGCAATAATAAAATTTTACTTCGCCAATACTGCACTTCACAATTCTGCACTTCACAATACTGCACTTCACAATACTGCACTTCACAATACTGCACTTTTGGCTTGCACATACACACCGGGTGATGACCTACTATCGATAGTTTTTAACATTTAGAAATTAGTCTTAAAAAAAGAATAAATTACCTGGCTGTGATGGCGTTTCCAGTAATATAGTCATCTCAAACAAACAGTGACATTACAAAACTTTATTGTGACAGACATTGTAATACTACAAACTATAAGTTTGGTAAATTTTGTAGTGCTTGATATACATATATATATATATATATATATATATATATATATATATATATATATATATATATATATATATATATATATATATATATATATATATGTATATATATATATATATATATATATATATATATATATATATATATATATATATATATATATATATATATATATATATATATATATATATATATATATATATATATTAGGGGTGTATTGATGTATCGGTATGAACCATGGTATAAACCATATTTATTAAAATAACCCAGAAGGAAAAAAAAGGCTAAAGACTCAAAAATAAAACCAGATTTAAAGCAGATTTCCTTAAGTAAACCAGAAAAAAAATTTCAAGCAAAACTTAAAAAATCAAAAACTATATTTGAGAAACTTGGCTTGAAAGAAACCCAGATGGTTACTCTGCTTTCCACAAGGAAAAGTCATTGTAATTTTTTTGGCGCCAAATAAATAACATTTTATTCTTAATAATTTATACGCACTTTAAAACAATTTAACCTTGTTAAATCAACTCATTTTTACGCCGACACCTTTTCATTTTAACGCTAAAACCATTTTCTTAAAAAGTACGAATTTATTTTGGCTTCAACACCTATTATATGACCATGAGCACCTATATAGTTGTTTATATATATTTATATATAAGTTAAGTATGTTATACTACCATTTTATTAAGCGTGGAACAAGCTTTCATGCTTCGCTTTTTAACGAATTTTTAACTTTATCTAATAAGCGTTTTGAATTTGTAGTAATGTAATTGATATTAAATAAACGTAGTTGAGCCTGTTAAATTAGTTGCTGAGCCTTTTAAGGATTGTACGAGCGTTTAATGTAACAAGTGTCTTTGGTGATATAAGTTAAAAAGTAACACAAGATTACTAGTGCTGCAACACTTTTTTAAGGAACAATGTATTTTTTAAAATTTTAAAAATTATAATTTTCAAGTTACAAACTTAAGTGTTAACTAAACCATTCAAAAAAAATCATCAAAAATATTCAAAACCATTAAATTTTTTATATATAACTTTATGTAAAGTTTGGCGTACGATTCAAGCTTTATAAGTATACGTTGATTAAACCTTGATTAAAGGTTCAATATTGACTATTAATAGTCAATATTGAAAACGTTTAATCGACGTTCAATTAAAGGGTTTTAATTTACGTGTATTAAAAATATTTTAATGTATACGTTTATTAAATATTGAGCAAACATTTATATATTGACTTTGTTAGCATGGACGTTGGCAACTTTTTTAGACTGGGGAAGGGAGGGGAGGGTTAGGGGTTTAAGTAAAAGTTAAAGTTAAAAAAAATTTTAAACATACGAAGGTTTAAACGTTTATATAGGAGATCTGTGTATAAAAATGCAGTAGTAGCGGTTGTTAAAAGGCTAGCAAAGGATGTGTTCTCTACAGTAGAGGCTTTATTATTACTTCTTTCTATGCAAAAATGGTAGTATCATCAACTTAGATAAGTTGATAAGACATTAGTTCTTGATTAGAAAGAAGTAATAGTGCAGTGCGTATCTATCTTTTCCGATTATTCCTTTAGTCGTTTAAGTCTCTTCACTTCCGTACAAGACATTTTCTGTTTTAAAGACTTATCTCTAAAGTAAATCATCGGAAACATTGTTATGAAACTTTACTACAATTATGACAAACCTCTTTTGAGTCTGAAACTTAGAAATTTAAAAATTTTGCATAAAATTTAAATTGCTTTAAGAAATGCGAATACAAACGTTTTTATAACGATTTAGGGTCATTAAAATGAAAGAACGTAAGAGCAAAAAAAGTTCTAGTAGCATTTCACAACTTTAAGATAAAAATTTTAAGAAAAATGAATTTAATATATTTGAATATATATAAAAAAATACAATTATTATTATAAAATTTCTAATAAAGTATTAATTTAAGTTATTAAAAAAAAATGGCGGTCAATAAAGTCTTATATATTAAACTTATATTTTCCCAGTAAACTTAATCTTTTTTCCAGTAACTTATTTCCAGTACAAAACTTTTTTTTCCGGTAGAATTAACTAGTAAGATTAAGTGTTAGTATCAGATTACTAAAATTTAGACAGATGTCCAGTAAAAAACTAAAGCTTATGTAGAAGAAGTAGGTACACATATTCCTTTCTATTTTACAACTGTCTAAGTATAGTATTTTGTATTATATAGGTTCGCGCATATTTGATTATATTGCGTTAAAAAAGTCTAACCAGTTGAAATTTGTCGTTTTATTCAAGAATCGCCCCTCTTGACATCATGATCTTGGGTTAGAGAGTCTAAACAACTTGAATTTGTCGTTTTATTTAAGATTTATCCCTGGTAACCTTGCCTAAAAATTATCCATTTTACTTTTAGTATCATGATTCTGGGTTAAGAAATCTACTTAATTGAAATTTGTGGTTTTGTTAATAGTTATTCCGTTGCGATCTTGTCCGAAAGAATTAACTTTTGACAATGTGATTTTGTGTTAAAAAATCTAACCAGTAGAAATTTGTCGTTTTATTCAAGAGTCGCCCCTCTTAACATCATGATTTTGGGTTAAGGAATCTAGCCAACTGGAATTAACCCAAAATCATGATGTTAAAAATAAAAATGATAATTTTTAGGCAAGGGTACCAAGAAGAAGTCTTAAATAAAAACGACAAATTCCAGTGGACTAGATTCCTTAACTCAACATTAGACTTTTTAACGCAAAATCACAATGTCAGCAGTTAAATTTTTCAGGCCAGATCGCTATAGAATAATGATGAACAAAACGAGAAATTCCAGTTGGCTAGATTCCTTAACCCAAAATCATGATGTCAAGAGAGGCGACTCTTGAATAAAACGACAAATTTCTACTGGTTAGATTTTTTAACACAAAATCACATTGTCAAAAGTTAATTCTTTCGGACAAGATCGCAACGGAATAACTATTAACAAAACGACAAATTTCAATTAAGTAGATTTCTTAACCCAGAATCATGATACTAAAAGTAAAATGGATAATTTTTAGGCAAGGTTACCAGGGATAAATCTTAAATAAAACGACAAATTAAAGTTGTTTAGATTCTCTAACCCAAGATCATGATGTCAAGAGGGGCGATTCTTGAATAAAACGACAAATTTCAACTGGTTAGACTTTTTTAACGCAATATAATCAAATATGCGCGAACCTATATAATACAAAATACTATACTTAGACAGTTGTAAAATAGAAAGGAATATGTGTACCTACTTCTTCTACATAAGCTTTAGTTTTTTACTGGACATCTGTCTAAATTTTAGTAATCTGATACTAACACTTAATCTTACTAGTTAATTCTTCCTTACTTCTCTCAGGCTATTACGGCTCAAAGTGTTCCAACCAGTACACGAGCCCTGTTCGTGTACGAAATTATACACAAATATATATATATATATATATATATATATATATATATATATATATATATATATATATATATATATATATATATATATATATATATATATATATATATATAGGAAATTTTATTATACTAGAACTGATATTAAATTAATGGAAAAAAAGTATTATCTACTGGAAATTAAGTTAATTACTGGCGGTTTATTTACTTACAGGAGATTTATTATTTTCTACTGAAAATACTTTTTTTTTTACTGGAATTGGTCGAAAGTGAAACCGTGAAAAAAGCTATTTTTTACTGTTCATTTAAATTGTTGCCAAAAAAAATCATTAACTTAAATTAAGTTAATTTAATGCAACGTTGGTCATTTCGAAAATGAAAATCAAAATCAATCTGTATAACATAAAAACATAGAATATAGGAAAAAAATAGATATAGAAAAAAAATTACATAGAATATTATATATATATATATATATATATATATATATATATATATATATATATATATATATATATATATATATATATATATATATATATATATATATATTATATAGAAAAATTATAGAGAATAGAAAAAAAATGGATTTAGAAAAAAATGAATATAGAAAAAAAATTAACTTCTTTTCGCTTTTAAACTTAACTTTAAACTTTATAGGACCTGCTACATTTTAAATCATTACCTGCTGATTTAACATTGCCACCAACCTTCTAAAGTTATCATGAATTATTAAAGTTTAACCTTATTCATGAATTTGGGATAATAATGCAGAACATTAATTAATACTTTTAATTGATTACAACTATAAACCTAAACATAAAAATTGCTACTAGAACACAATGATATAATTAATTGATTTAGACCTTTATGCAAAATAAAAAATAAATGTTTGAGATTCAAGTAATTACTAGTTTATGAAATGAGTAACAAAACAAAGTTATAGAAAACTTTAATTTCCTTATTATTTGTATATAACTAATCAGTTGGAAACAATGTTACAGATATTAAATTAAAATGTTTCTATATCAGATTCAAATTTACTAAAACATATTTAGACTTGGAAAAGATAAAATTTACAAAAGAAAAGTTGTAATAAAGTAAAAACTGTATAAATTGTAAAAATACGTATTTCCATTATAAAAGAAAATGTTGGTAACTGATGTTCCAATAAGTCCAATAGAGTTATATTCATGCATTTACATACATATTTATTAAAAAGAGTTCTACTTTTTCATCAACATTGATGCTTTATCAAACTTTGGTATGTTCCTTATATGCTGTTCCACTACTTGGAAAAGGCACTGCTTTTGATTTTCATCCCGTGTTAGACTTTGATTAAAGTCAGTAACTAGTTTAACTGACCTTTCCGCTAAATCGTTGACAAAGTTTAGGTCCTTTAATATCCTAAATATGTAGTTAAATTTATAATTTTTTGACCATTCATTGGGGTATAGTAAAAGCTACTTAGTATTCACCTTCAAAAGATCAAAAAGAAGCCTGGAATTTTTTCCAATTAGAGAGCTCACTTTCACGTTTTGATTCATTTGTGGCATTACTGGCACTCCAGTTTCAATATTTTTGTCGTTTATTTTTTTCAGAATTGTTGAAGCAATTTTCTTTTTTTCATGGGTAGACTCAGATCCTGAAAAGAGGGCAAAGGGTGCAACTTCTTCACTTAGGTACCATAGGTGTCTTGATTGAGCTATCAAAGCTGCTTCTGCTACTCCTGGGTCAATTTTTTTAAACATTTGCATGTTCTTCCAAAACTGTAGGTTGTTGATAGGAGCATCTATGGCGTTTGAAGATGTCAACCAAACTTTTACATAGAATAAACTTGTAAATAGGCAAAAGCGATGCAGTTTCTGAATCATATTTTTATCATAACCTAAGTACTCACTGAATGCATACATTTTAGCTGCATATAGAATGTTTGCCATCCATCTAGCGTGATGGAAAGCTTCTGGATTAAGCCATTGTTCTCCCTTTTTCACATTTTTCTCACCAAGGAGTAACAACGTGACATAAATGCATTCCCTATAATCATTTCTTATAAATGTATGTTCTTGGAGGGACAGTTTAAGAAAACTTATCATATCTTCTTTGTGGATTTCAACGAACGTTCATTTACGTCCAGCAATTAAAAGTTGTCATTCTTTTAAGGGATTGTGTCCCAAGAGTTCTTTAATTTTAGAAATTCTATATTAGTCGGGCCTGTCGTTGGGCCAAACAGGTGTTTCCATACGGACGACAAAATAATCTCAAAGATATGGTGGCGACATGGTAAATAAAACAGCTTAGAATTCAACTTTTTTTCTAGAATGGCAGAAACTCCATTTTTCTATCCTGAGTTGGAAGCTGTGGTATCAAATACCATACCGATAATAGATATGTTCAACTCCAAGTCTTCAATGAGATCAAAGCTTGTCTCTGCTTGGACTAATCCTATCCCATTCATGATTTTTGGAATGCCCAGCAACTTTCCTTCTACATAATTTGGTGCACCTGCAACTAAAACTGCCAATCGTTCCCCATCCCCTTCATAATTTTTCTATCCCAATGAATTGTTAGACAGTCCGGCTTGATAAAGTCAGATTTGATATTTTTCGCAATGTCTTGGCGATTATATTTACTGGCATTATAGGAACTTGTCTTTGATAGTATAACACTACTACAGGAAGCACCTCCTTCTGTCGCAATAGCACCCAAAAATGCTGTTCTTTGTCCCAAGGACAAGTTCAGCCTATCAGCGGTTTGGCAAATGTTTGGATTCAAGAATGGATTTTTTGGCAATAGTAGCTGAACCTTATTTTCAGTATCGGTTATTTGATTATTTTTCAAGGTTTTCTTTTGATCACTTTGCATTTTTTTCAAAAGTATTTCACTGATGCTTGCTTCATTTGAGGATGAATCGCAATCTTGATTTGCTTCACTTTCGGACCAACTTAAATGTTTAATATTTGAATTATTTAGGCCTTTTTTTACCAATGTTGCCCTCTTTTGCTCTGTTTTGGTTTGTTCATCTTTTATTGTTAGTTTCTTTGCGTATTGATTATCTGGTGTTCCCAGTTTTTCTCTTTTGTTATCTTTGATCGCAATTAAAAACTTAATGTCTTCTCTTTTTTGTCTATCGTTCCGTAGTCTGTCTTCCCGAATGGTTTCTTCCGCGTTAATGTGAGCAATCAAAACATAGTTTTCAAGCATTGCTACAAAATTATTTTGTTTAGTTTCATTTGATTTTTGGCCTTTTCTTTTTTGAACGTTCCTGTATTCATCGTGCAATTTAGTTATTTTTTCTTTGACCTTTCCTTTGGGTTTCAATACCGGTCTTATGCCAGACTTCTAGAACTGCTTCACATACTGCATCAGCAACAATTGAATTTGATTTTATTGATTTCTCAGTTTTAAAATCACAGTTCTTAAGGTAAAAAAATAATTTCAAAATATCCCCATTAGTAGGAATAATTGTTTGGCTTAAATCAATAGAATTTTCTATCAACCAAATATTTTGTAACTGTTGTCTTCTTTTCGATATTGTTGATTCAGCCATGTCTAAAGCAATCACCAATCATATACTAACAATATAGTTAAGGTATATATATGTTTTATTCATTTATATTATAATATTTATATTATACATATAAATTGTATTCATATTAGGTAGTTGTTTAAACTATATTAAGATAAAACTAAACCCATCCAAAGGAAACAAACGTAACATTAAACCCATTTTTGGATTCAACAACGAGGGGATTGAGTGAAAATGTCAATTCATGTTATAACACGATTTTGCCACATACAATCCTGTTAATTACTATACAATTCACTAACAATATAATATATATATATATTCAACTTACAATTAATTCTGTTGATATATATATATATGTTTGTTTAGTGTTTACCAACTTAAAATGTATGGTATAAAAAATTACATTAAATATAGGCTTTTATATGGTAAAAAACCATTAAAATACATAAATTTTATTAATTCTAGTGCATGGTGGCAACCTTAAACATTAATTCAGGCTTAAAAAAATTTAGCAATATGTTTATATAAACAACAGAAATGGGAAAATTGCCAGGGAGCAGAAAAAATTGAAAAAAAAATTTTCTCGATTGAATTACGGAACGTCCTAAGCACCATGTTATAATATATATATTTTTAATATACATATATTTTTTTAATATATATATATTTATTTAAATTTTTTCCAAGAGTAAAAAGTATAAAATTAGAAATAAGATGAATCTTTACAAAAATTTTAACATTAAAATATCATCTTAATTAATAAGTAATACCATAATCATCTTAATTAATAAGTAAAACCATAAATAAATTAGATAAAACAGACAAACAAACAAACAAACAAATGAAAAATACAAACAAAAAAACGAAAACAAAAAAAAAAGAACTCAAAAGTTAAAAAAAAAATGTGATTAATGATAATGATTAATGCCAGTAATTATTTAATTTAGTTTTTGAACTTACTGGGTCATTAAATTTTAGATTAACTCTTAAATTGAAATTAATTAAAAATATTTTATTTTACTAATCTGTTTTAAAAGAAACAAGATAAATCAACGCCTGTGTGTAATAAACATAGCTTTGATTTAATTTTTAGCTAATTAAGCGAAAAATTATTCTCGGCAACGTTGTCAAAATCGAGAGCCATTTTTGTGAAAAAGTTTTTCAAATATTGTTGCCAATGATTGGATAACTTTTCCACAAAAATGCCCAGCAATTTTAAATTGAATAAGAACTCAGTTTTGAATAAGATTTTGGTACAACAAGGTTGTTTATGGAAAATCTATATGGAGAATTGTCATGGAGAATTCTATAAAAGGTTCAAAATTTTTTTATAGAAAAGCGAACGTAGAGAATCGGTTCCAATTGTTTACAATTATTTGCGGCATTTTTATTTTTAGTTTAATTGCAAAATATTTTTCTTAACATATTTATAAAACGAAATTTTTTATAAATGTTGTAAGGTTGTTTATAAATACATTTATTTAATTAAATGCCCTCCAAGCCCCCACTTTTCTACCGCCATGGTTAGTCAATATTCCAAAAGTTTAATCAACGTTCTAATAAACGTATACATCAAAAGGTTTGAAAAGTAAATCTAAATAAATTGTCTAGTTTTAATTAATACTTTTTAACCAAATTTCGATTAAACATTGATAAATTCTGGACGACTCTGTATTTACTGGGTAAATAAATAGCAACAGGATGTTCAAAGTAAACAAACCAAAATATAAAACCATAAAACAAAATATTGATTCATCGCAAACAATATTTTGTCATAAAATTTTCTTTTTAAAAAAACAATAACATATTGAAAGAAATGAATCAGAATGTTATCTTTGTAATTTTTTTAGCATTATTAAGTATCTGCATTGTAATCATCAATAGTTTGTGTATTTACGTTATTTCAACTTCTAAATGTCTCCTTAGAAACCCACCGACACTCCTAATTGCAAACCTTATAACAATACACTTGACACAAGGAGTAGTAGTTTTGCCTTTATACGCTGTATTTCAAGTTTACGGTGAGAATGGATGGCTTTGCGATACATATCGCTTTACCTATATGCTCACATTCTACGGTTCTTGTATTAGCGTCGTTTTATTAGCAACTGATAGACTGCTCGCTATCAAAATGTTATCAAACTACCAGGCTACAGTCACAAGAGCTCGT
This sequence comes from Hydra vulgaris, assembly GCF_038396675.1. Classification (NCBI taxonomy): domain Eukaryota; kingdom Metazoa; phylum Cnidaria; class Hydrozoa; order Anthoathecata; family Hydridae; genus Hydra; species Hydra vulgaris. The sequence goes on along the minus strand of NC_088933.1, from coordinate 25,376,076 downwards.
GTTATAAAGTTAATCATATTTTGTTGGTTATATGTCATGGGACTTTGTCTTATTCCATTTATTCCTATGAAAAAAGCAAAAACAGTTCTTCTGACTACTCAGTGCAATTACAATCAGCCACAATATTGGTCCATTTTAATGCTAATTGTAAATACATTGATTGCTTACATTTTTATTGTATCAACCTATGCGCTGGTCAGACAAAAATTAAATAAAATGAGTACTTTTTTAGCTGAATCCAGCAGCAAAAATCGTAGCCAAGCAAAAAACTTATTTAAAGTTCCAAAAACTACCCGTATAGTGTTGGGATTGGTTTTGTGTTACGCAATTACCTGGGCACCAACAATTATTTACTTGCTCATACAGCATTTAGAAATAGCGCCGAATATTTTTAATAAAAACTATTATCAATCAAATATTGGAACGCTGGTTTCATTTTGTGTTAAGTATATCAATTTTTTTGACGCTATTGCTGCACCTTTTATATACTGCTTTAATCACAACGAATTTTATTCAAAACTTAAAAAAAAAGTTATTATGAGAGTTCCAAAGAAAAAAAGTGAGATTGGGTTAAGAAATATACATTCTTTGTCTATAACGCAAGAACAGCCGTTTAAAACAAGTTAGTTTAACAACTTATTTTGCTCTCAATTTTTTTACCATTTGTTTTTTGAAAAAATATCTGATTTAAAAGCATCAATAAACATAAATAGTGCACCACATAAAATGAGTAAAAGAAGAAAATTAATAGTTTGCTTTGTTTTCTGTTGTTTGTTTTTTTTTTTCTTATATAAAAATTCATTATAATTTATTAATTGTTTGATGGAGACAAGAAATCTTTTAGTGAAAAGCTATCCGTTATGTATGTAATGTTTTTTTTTTTTTTTAACTTTCAGGTGATTTAATGACGACAGAATAAAATGAAAGATCAATTTTGATAATATACTTTGAAATTTATAAAAAATTTTAAATGATATTTTCCAAAATATAAGTTCAACGATATGGAAAGCGGTGCGAAAATCTTACGCGTTCAGTAAAGTGTGTAAACAGTGCGCACTTTAAAAAAAGTTTTTTTTGATTATGTAAAAATTACGTTTTCATCTCGTTAAAAGTAATTCTAAATCCTTTTTAAAGCTTTAGGTCATATTCTAAACTCAGATTAATCAATAAACCAAGCAAAACTCGAAATTTTACATATATTTACCTTTTTTTTTAATACTGCCTCTATCATATATACTATACTATACATACATACACTTATATAAATTACACGAAATGGGCGTGCTTCGTAAGCCTATCAATAGCTAGCCGACGAGTATTGATGGGATTACGGAAGGAAGCTAACTAGCGCGACGGCAAGAAGAATAATGCCTTGTTGTAATTATTATTATAGTTGACTAAACTTTGCTTTAAGCAATTGACACCGATAGCACTGACAATTTCGTTTAGAAGTGCTCTGAGAGGTGAGGCCAGTTTTAATATATTTTGTCTCATAGTCGAAGATCGTTTTAAGCAGTGTTTTAGAAGCCCGATGCTGGATGCGTTCAATGGAATTTATGTATCTTTTAGGGTGCGGACACCAAGCGTTAACGGTTGAGAAAAACAAACTTGAGATGTGGGGTATATAGGTGGTGGGAAACTTTTTCCATTTTTTGCATCTAAGCTAATGAAAGTGTGTTTTAAGACTCCAATGATATTATTGGTCTAGACAGAGGCAATTTTGTTTTAAGTAGTTGGATATTTGAAACTGTAGTCCTTTTTCGAATATTGTTGACTCCAATTCTATTTTGATGACTTTGCCGTTAGCGTCGTGCGCTACGTGTGAGTGTGAGTAACAAGTTTTTAGCTACAAGGTGCTGCATAATCTCTTCTTTTCCCATTTTTCCCATTATTTTGCATGCTACAGTGGTAATAGAGATCAGCCTGTAGTTTGTTCTGTACAGCCTGGATCTTTTCTTGAAGAAAAAGTTGCGTTACGTTTGCCAAAAACTAGCAGATGTAGAAGTAACTTGAAAAGGTTTCGTTAAATTTAGTGTCTAAACTAGATTCGACGCCAGTGGTTAGATTGATCCAGCCGATATGCCATTTGACGTAGTGGGAACCGACTTTGCTGGTAATTACCAAAACGTTAATATTTTTGTTGACCACGCATAGGAGATAGCTTTCACTACTTCGTCACTGGCCGAAGCGTTGTTGATAGATGGACAGTTGTGTAGTAGAAAATGGCCAATTTTGCTGGCGTTAATGCTTCTTTTGACATATACGCTATATACTCTAGAAAAAATTATTTTGACATATAATTTTTTCTAAAGATGTTGTGGTTTAAAAGGTGCAGATGGTTTGCAAAACCAAGGACGGGTTGACTGCGCCAAAGCAAGTTTGGTGACAATGTTTTGAGAAGTAAATGAAAGCATGTTATTCATTGTAAGTAAAACAGTTATGTGTTGGATTTTTCAACTTTTGCCTGGTTGGTTTCGGCTATTGCGAGAGCTTCTTTCAAGTTGAGAAACGGGTGCTTTTTCTAGCCGCTGACATTGATTTTTTTGATGATGTCAAAAATTTAACTCTGATGGTGCGGATGACAAAAAGAAAGGGCTAACCAAGTTTACCGTTTGCTTTAAGGTCGTTATTGAGCTTGTACTTTTTTTTAATTAATTTGTTGAAAAGCTCTTGTTCTGAAGGAGTTCGATCTGGCCGTATGAATACACTTTTGTATGCCACATTGGAAGCCAAATTTTCCACAATAGTTAAAAAACCGTTCCGAGTTTCATTGGTTTCAAGTTTGATTACAAGAGACGATGGAGCTACTTGAATAAGTGTGGCAGCAGTAAACGAAGTAGATGTATTCGGCGGTGATTTGTTGTTTTTTGGTAGAATTGGCGCGTGAAATGCATCGAACAACTTTGAAAGAAGCAGAGTAGTTTTTATAATGTAAAGATTGTTTTCTATGTTATTTATTATGTAACTTTTTTTTTAAAGCGTTTATGATAATAGATTTATTGGTTGACCCAGTTTTGGCTGATTGAAATGACTGTAGAATTGGTTGAGAGTGTGAAGTGGATGGATAATCTGCCTATAGTTAGCAAGTTGAATTTGCAAGTTTGTGTTTGCTTTTTTAAAAGCTGCAATTTTTTCAATTAGTATTTTTGCTGTTGAGGCAAGATAGCGGATCATAGCATCGCATCTTTTAGATAGATAATCCCCCTAGCCATTTCCAGGACCGACCAATTTTCAATCAGGTCTCTTGGATTTATAGAATGTAGAATAGACTTTATTTTGTACAACTCATTGGCGCACATGTTGAAATGTTACGATTTTAATTCGATACGTTAGCGAGACTCACTGATGTGAAGCTTGAAGTCTATGGTTAGGATAAGTGTTGATGTTGGTTAAATGAATAGTTGGTTAATAGATTGGGTAATATTTAAACTTTTTGTTGTTGTTTTTTGTTTTTATAGTCTTTTGCTTTATTATTATAGTTTTGATTTATAAATAAGTAACCTTTTGATTTTTTACGTTTATTTTTTAAGGCATGTGACACAGACTGTGTAAATTAAATCGAAAAATCTTTTTCCAACAGGGTAATGAAGAAATAGTTACATATTTTCTATCTAGGTAAACCTAGGTAAAAAATACTGCCTCTGAGTATAGTCTCATTTTAAATATATATATATATATATATATATATATATATATATATATATATATATATATATATATATATATATATATATATATATATATATATATTTATATATATATATATACCTCCCTAAAAGTACCTACAATCTACCTAACATTTTATGATTTTTTTTTTTTTATGTAACATCTCCTTGTTTTTATAACTGCCCCCTGCCCCCATCTGATATACACCATTCGCAGACCCTCTCTTTTTATCCGTTTACGTACTTTATGGACAGTCACTAAGTATAATTCTCGTTCCGGTCGGAATTCAAAATTCATACACCTATGACAGATTGAGAACAAGATTGTTTATCGTTTTGGCGAAATCATCACACTCATACACCTATGACAGATTGAGAACAAGATTGTTTATCGTTTTGGCGAAATCATCACACCAAGTATCCACTCTTTGTAATGCTGGCAAAAGAAACATTTTAGCATTTCAACTTTTTTTCCAACTTCTTTTCCAACTTTAAAGGAGCATTTTAGCATTCCAACTTCGTTTTCAACTTCTAGTGCATCAGTGTAATCAATGTTTTAAATAACAGGATTAATTCTAAATTTAAAAAAAGTGATTTAAGTTGTTCCAACATGAACATAACTCTCTTTATTTATGACAATATTAACTTTATGTGAACTTTAATTGGTTAAAAAAAGATAGTTTCGTCTTAATTTAGAATTATATATTTTCTTTTTTTGTCAAACACATTACCTTCCTTAGTTTGAGCAACTTGCTTAGCCAAAAGCCAGCAGTTTTAATCTTCAGCCAGTTTCACTTAGTTGACAAAGTCATTCAGCTTTAGCCATCTTTTATAACTGCTTGCAAGCAAGTTGTATGTTCTAAGCATAGCTTTAACCACAAATTACTAGTTAGTCTTTCCAAGCAGGCACAAGTACGTTTATTGTACGTACAATGTACGTTCAAAACTCGTCCATCCGTCCGTGAACTAAAACAGAACTTTCAAAAATAATTTTGACGTCTTGAACCCAAATAGCGATTAAACTAAAAATATTTATAAAAGCTTAGCCGTATACATAATAAAAATCGTTGCTATCATCTACTATGATTATCATTTTTACTATACTACTACATATATTCTTATATATATACTATTATTAAGGTAGCTGTGAAAATACAAGGACAAAATCTCCTTAATCACAATTGAGCATTTATAAGTCGACATTTAAATATTCTAAACTCTTATTTAGCGGCATCTGTAAGTGCTCTTGAAATATCTTTGTTAAATTTAATTCCAGGTTGCAATAATAAAGATTCACTCAGTTTTTTTTTAAATTGATTGCAAAATAGTACACCAGCATTTAGCAAACCTAAAGGAAAAAAACTGCTACAGGGTACTATGGTCTACCAGCATTTATAATAAAAAAAATTAGATGCAGCTATTTTGCCAAACATAACAGTATTTACTAAAAAAAAGCATTGATCCAAGCTATTTTTCTATAATATGGAAAAAAGCAAATATAATACCAATCTGGAAAAAAAAAAGAATTGAAATTAAAACCAGAGAGTTATAAACCTATTTCAATACTCCTGTATTAGAAAGAATGTTTGAAAAGATAGAAGTTTGAAAACAGTTGTTGTAGTATACAGTTACAGTCTACTTTCTGTGATATGAATAAGACAATTTAGTTTGCTGACGATACTACACACTCTAAGGAAGATTTGGACGTATGCACTAACAAAGAAATTGGTCCATACAACTTATAAAATCAAAGATTTGTATAATGTACAACTTGTACAACTTATAAAATCAAAGACTCTGTACGTCTTGTAGCCTCACGATAAGTTTGTCAAAGAAACAGTTTATAATATTAAAAACCCTAATCTGAATAACCTACGGATGGTAGTAGACGATTGTATAATCAATCCAGTCAAATCAGTTAAATTGTAAGGAGCAACTCTTGATTGGCATTTTATCTTTGGTACTCATATAGATAATGATAAAAAAAGTGTCATCGTATCTTGGGAATTCTTTCGAGAGCCAGTCAGTGCCTAACTAACTCTTCTGAGATTGGCTTATAAATCATTAGTAAGATCTCAGTTTGAGTATTCTAGTGTAATTCTATTATCTGCAGCACCATCACAGTTAAAAAAACTGAACATATTTCAAAAAACTGTATAACGAATTATTTGCGGTGCATACCGAGATGCTTATTCAGCCCTTCTTCTTATTAAATTAAAACTTGTATCTTAGAGCAGGCGTATGTAGTGGTTAGCGCACTTGCCTTAGAAGCTAGAGATCCGTGGTTCAACGCCACCACTGGGCAAGTTTTATAACATCGGTAAAGAAGGAGGCTTCCTTTCTAATGCTCTTTCGCGGTGCCCTGTGATAAGACTATAGGGGCTTCTTGATGTACCTTAAATAAATTTAAAATAATAATAATAATAAACTAGACTCGTTAAAAAATAGAAAAGAAAAGCATGTAGCTGAATTTGTTTGTTCTATTGTAACTAGAAATTATCCTCCAGCTTTTTACGATCTGTTTGAAGATCGTTCTGAGGCGCAAACTTATAAAGAAATTTGCTCTCGTATTAAAATTGGTCAGAGACAATTTTTTGTAACTGGCCATCATATATTCAATAGTAGTTGACCAAGCTCAGAAAAAAAACAGCTACAAAAACACAAAATAATACATAATAACAATCATACAAAATAATAATAATAATAATAATAATAATAATAATAATAACTAAATTTAAAAAAATAATAATTGTTATAATGTTTCAGTGAAAGATTTAACCTTCGAGCAGCGGAAAAAAGACCGTTAACTAAAGTTAAATGAAACTAAATTGTAATCAAGCGCAAAAGAAAAAAAAGATAAGCTATATAGGACCAGAAAATAAAATATATATTTATATATGATAGAACATTCTGTAGAGGCATTGGGATCTTGCTGTTATTGAAAAAAACTTCAACAACAACAACAACTTGTGGAACGGAAGAAGGATCTGGTAATTAAACTATTGCAAATAAAACTCTTAACTAAACGGCACTGTATCCAGTAGGTATGTGATTAAAAAAAATTAAACTTGCATGGTATTAATTTTAAAGATATCATTATAAGCTGGTAATAATTAACAAAATGAGACTACCTTTTTTCTTTTCATTGTCATTTTAAAAAGTTATAAGTATTTTAAACAAGTTGTGACAGTAAATTTAAGAAAGTTGTACCGTAACATGGGGTTACTTTAATTCACTTTATTGCAATTTTTAGATTTAACGATCAATTTTTTCAATTTTTCAAATTTTTTTTTTAATTTTTTTTTTTATTAAAAATATTTTTAAAGACGTCAACCTTTAATTCGAGCTCATTGATTTATAAAATAAATTATTAACAGATATACTTTTTAGTTTTTCAAAATGTGGCATAATATTACCCTGGATTGGTGTTTCTTTAAGCCATGTATACTTGTTGCGCTGTTTTGTTTCATTTACTTACAAATTACTTAAGTAAATACCTTCATAATGTCAAAGCAAATACTTACTTAAAATTTACATCAAGAAATACTTCTGTTTTGTTTAAATAATTGTCCTCAGATCAATTTGAAGCAAAAGAAAAATGGAAATTATAAAGAAAACTTTGTATATTGTATTAATTTTTTCTATTCTTTGCAGAAAAATATCTGTTTATAATAAAAAAATAGCTAAATTGGTAGGTAGGTAACAACTCTATATAAATATTTAATGTTTAAAAATAGTTATTTTAGTCTGATTTAAAGGCACGTAGCCTAGACTTATATTTACTGTTAGATGTTGCACTAGAGATATCACATTTAACTTTTTTTCGTTTCTGGGGTGCTTCTAGGGCATTTTTGATTGATATAATTTCTAATTCTTCTGAGTCAGGACAGATTCCTTTTCCTGGTGGAACATTTAGTTTTAATATTGAAGTTCCAAGGTCTGCACGGTTGTCGTTCAAATGACGGATAAATGCTTGTGAAATAAGGTTTAGATTAACAGATGATCGATCCTGCACCGGCAACCGATTAATAAGAGGTTCTTTATTGCAAGGTTAAACTCCACACTTAGCAAAACCTGATATTAAATTTTCACTTGAAGTGTCTTTTATTAATTCCCACACCTTTTTTTTAGTTGTGATGGAAAAGCATCCTTTTGGAAGCAATGTTGATTTTTTACCTGCAGGTGATTCTTTCCATGAATTCAAAACAGTTTTCCATTTACTTTTTAGTGACCTAAAATAGGCAACATCTAGAGGCTGTGTCAAATGTGACGAGTTAGGAGGTAAACACACAAATACTATGTTAGTTACTTGACACAGATTTAAAACATTCTGACTAATGTGTGATGATAAATTATCCCCAATGAGAACTTTTTTCCAGTTGTTTTTTTTTGTATAGGAAGCAGGTAAGCAGTAAACCACTCCTCAAATGTGACACTATCTAACCATCCATGTTTTGTGCGATTGTACCTAGTTCCATGGGGACCGTTTTCAGTCCACGTTGACCACAGATTTTCTGATCCAGCAGCGTTGCCGCAAAATATGACTAAAATATTGGACTTTGATGAGTTAATTACTGTTTCAGGGTATTTACAACCTCTACGACAAATAATTTTTTTGCGGCCTGGGTCATCACTTAGGTTTGTTTTGTCATAGTTGTATATATTTTCTGCTTGCACATTTGTAACAACTTGGGAGAAGTTTTCAATAAACTCACTTAAGGTTTTTTCGTTAACAGCAGCCCGATTACGTTTTATATTAGCTGCCAACCGCGTGGTGAGCATAAGTTGTCTTTTTAAAAATAGTTTACTCTATTCAAGTCCTGGAAAATTGTTTCAAAACTGTGGAATGGTTTTGTTTTGGGAAGAGAGATAATCCTTTACAATAAATCTAAAATCCAATTCATCAACAAGGAATCCAAACTCAGACACTGCCAAGATGTGAGAAACAAAAGCATATTCTTCCAAAACAGTAAATGTTGTAGGATATCCTGGTTGTAGGATATCCATTGTGTTTTAGCTTTAGTTTACTTTGGATAGTAGTTCTAGATATGTCAAAATGTTTAGATGCTACTCTCTGACTCATTCTGCCTTCATTAAAAGCACTAAGGCACTGTTGGAGCTTCTCTTGAGAATAATCTACATATTTTCTGGAGCCCGGTCTCCTAGAATACATTCTTGGCATTTTCATAAGCTGAAATATAAATCAATCAATATATTTTACCAACAACAAAAATACTGTTTACAGTATAAAATACAGTTTTTGTAAAATTATTACAATACTATTATTATGAATAAAAAATGTAAACGAATTTTTGTGAAGAGCAATTAATATTGCAAATAGCAAGTAAAAACTAATTCAAAGCAGAAACTTAACATGAAGAGCAATGAGTATTGCAAATAGTAATTAAAAACTAATTCAATGCAGAAACTTAACATAATTCAAAAACAGACAAACAACAACAATAAAAAAGTCATTAACATATATTATTAATATATATTATATTAAATGTTTAATATAATATATATTATTAATATATATTATATTAAATGTTAATGACTTTATATGATGATGCAAGGCATAAAGTGTTACGGTAAGTAATTTAACCAAGTTGTGACCATAAATTGTAATTATCAACTTAAATTAATTATAACTTCCATAAAAATAAACCAATTAACATAAATTTGGTATTAATTAACATAAATTTGGTGTTAATTGAAAGCTGAAAAAGTAAGAAGTAGAATTGAAAATTATGTGTATAAAATCCTTTAAATATATTAATTATTAATTAAGTAATATAGAATAATTAAATGATAGAAAAAAGCCAATCAAAAATCATTTTTAGTAGCACGTGACAAATCAAAACTAAAACAGTTACGACATATTAAGGATTCAGAAAAAAAGATTTAACTACCAAAGATGCCAAAATTGGTACCAAAGGTACCAAAATTGCCGGATTTTATAGTATATACAGTTACCCCACTATTTTTGACCACTTAAGCTTTTTTTATAGTTTGAATTTGTTTTAAAAGGACATTAAAGAAGCATATTTTATTTTGTAAAACAATATCTGTAGAATAAAATGTTTACTTTAAATGCGTAAACATTTAAAAACGATTATCCTAACACAAATAAGAAAAAAAAACTTTTTGCGAAATGTTATAAAAAACACAATTATGGATCATGAACAATAGTGACTACAATTATGGATCAGAATAGACATATTTATGGATCAAAAAAGTTTAAACGAATATTGTATTCTTTATTTTAGTTTTTAACTGTAAAACAGTGAAAATTTAGTTTTTAGCAAATTTCTTCTTTTTTTCGCTTTTTCTTATTCTTTTTGTAGTTTTGATGCCTCTCGTTGAATTTTTCAAGCCAATTTTAAATGTGAACATCGGTGATTTTCTAACCAGCTTTTTTGAGAAATGTTATTGTGTCTTCAGTTTTCTGTTCTTCTTCGGTGGTCAAAACAGAATCAGGACCAAGTTTATTAGTCTCGATGATACCAAAAACATTATATCGCAAAGTTGAGTAAAGAATTGCAAACTTTGCAGCAGTTTCTCTGATTTATTTGGTTCTCTTTGCAATTACAACTAATTAAGACAGTTGGTCCAAAATGTAACTCCTCTCTGAAGACTTTGTTTGCTTGCTAGAACCAAAAAACAACATAAAAACTAGTTTCTTCATATTTTGTTTCGAGTGATCCATCAATGTTTACTTCTCATTAGAAAAAACACAAAAATCAAAAAGTTTTATCGTAAAATGAAGTCATTGTATTGGGTTTTCCAGGCCAGATAATTGAAAAACAAGTTGAACATATCTTTTAGCTTTCATTTCTGTCATTTATTACCATTAAAAAGATATGGTTTAAGCAAAAAAACACGTAATTAAAAACTTCGCTTTCTTAGTAGAACAATGACGTTTGAGCTGTTACTTTTTAACAGCTCCTAATATTTTGGCGATTTTCTTCTTTTTTTGAGTGGTAACAATAACAATTACGCATTCTAATTGTGCGTTTTCATTCATTAATTAATAATAAAAACATTTTGAGTGGATTAAAATTAATTTAATAAGCAAAATTTACAATTGAAAATTAGACTGATCCATTTTTGTGGATGATCCATAACTGTGGATGATCCATAATTGTGGATGATCCATAACTGTGGATGATCCATAACTGTGGTAGTTTTTCTTGTTGAAGTTTTAATCATTGTAGAGAATTAATTCTTACTTCGATGTAGAGAACAAACTTTTACAAACTCTTTGTTAGTTTTTTTGATCAACTTTTTTAAATTGACTTAAGTATTATATATTTGTAAATACTTTAAGTATTATATATTTGTAAATACTTTAAGTATTAATAATACTTTATAGCATTTTAAGCTGAAATGAAAAACTAAAATGTAAAGAACATAAAAAACAACTATTTCTTAAACTCTCATTAATTTTATTAATATTAGTAAAGCAGATGATGATTTTAACGCATCTTGAAAAATTTGGAAACACTTTTTTATGCAAATTTTGGCTAACGCAAAACGGAAATTTACGCACCCCTATATCCAGCTTATGAGGGGCTATCCATAAATGATGTCACCATTTTTTAGACAATTTTTGACCCTTTCCCCACCCCTCTTTTGTCACCGGTTGTCCTTTTTTCCTATACGCCCTTAAAAAAGATGTTATAAAATTGGGATCCCCCCCCCCCCTTTCTCTTTCTTAAGCAAAGTTCGTTCTAGATTTACGCATTTTTTACATAAGTTACATTTTTCTATGTTTAAATATTATACAGTAGCTTATTGAGTATTTCCACGTTTGTTTCAGTTGTTTGTTCTTATTGGCCTTTCTAAAAAAAAAATGTTATATTACTCATATTCTATATATTAAATTTAATGAAAGTGTGTCATGGGAACTTGCCTCACTCTTCGTCCATCAAATAATTTTTTAGATAATCGTCAATTGGTATAAATGGAATAGGGCAGTTCAATTCGTCTGAAATAGTCGCATCATTCGGAATATTAAGGTCCTCTGTTTCAATTTCGTCATCATCAAGCCATTTAGCAAAGGCTGTGTTCTGTTCTACCGCAATTACGGCCATTAACTCTCTTTTGCACTTGACAGCAATGCGAACAGGTCTAACTCGCAAAAAGTTAATAGCCATTTGGTTAATAAAATTGGAATGAGTAATGCTGACATGCTTTTTTAACATGAATTCGGAGGCAAAGTACAAGTTACAATGCTTACAGATTCTGTAAGATAAACTTGATTGAGACATAAAAGGCTAACCATTTCTGATCCTTCGAGAAGAGATGACTAGCATCAAGCTCTGTCTTGCCGTTGTGATCAACTAAAATAGAAAACTGCGTCATTCATTTTCCAAGCCCATCTAGTTTGATTTCAGTGCCTGCGTAGAGAGATAGAATGAGCTTGTGCTTTGCGGAGATGACCAAATCATGATCAGAAAGAGAAACTCAATATTCCACATGCATTAATAGAAAACGCTTGTTTGTTAGCAGCGGTAATTCCAATTGGGATCCGAGCTTTATTGTTTTGACTTATAAACCACACATACTTAAGGCCTAAAAAAGAGCAAACTTCTTCCATATTCCTTATAGTTGTTGTACAAAATTGATTACCTACGTGACCAATTCCAAGACGTGCACGTATGTAATTAATTGTAATATGATCAAAACGAATTTTTTTTCTTTAGTTACGATAAATAAAACATTATGTTGACTTCATAAAAACACATGTTTGCCAAGTTTTCCATGTTATCAAAACTAAAACTAACATGACGTCCTTCTCTGATAATCCGGCCATCCCCCTTCCCGTTGTCTTTTTTTGTCCTTTTTATCTTGATCCCCTCCCCCTATTTGCATGACTTCTTTTATGGATGGCCCCTAATAATAATAGTAATAATAACTATATTGATAATATCATGTTATTTCTGTTCATTACTATTTATTATAAATTCACTTTTATTTATCTCTTTTTTTAATTTACTTTCTTCGATTTTTTTTTGCTTGATTTAATTTGTTCTTTTAGGTGTAAATTAGTTGACTAGTTTTTCAACAATATGAATAGCATTTATTGATGAAAGTTTTAAAAGTCATTGAAAACATTTGTTTTTGTTAATCTGAACCCGCATACTTTCTGAAAATGAGAACCTTTGCACGGTCAATGTTGAGAGAATTTTAAAAAGCATTAATAACTTTAAATTTTTCATAACTTTAAAAATTCATGTTGTAAAAGCTTCAGTTAACTTATTTCTCAATTCATTGTCATTTTGCTATAAACATTAAGTTTTTATTCTTAAAGTTGCCATAATGTTACATTTTTACGTAACTTTCCATTTACAGTTTTTACTTACAAAAACAGTCGCACCGAATTTCAGCATAATGATAGGAAACCATGCAGTTAGAAGAGTATCACATTTGTACTGCACCAACAAAAGCTGCTTGTTCTATTCTTTTTTTTTAATGTATAATCTGATTCTCTGGTAGAGGACCTGAAAACAATCTCTTGAGAGATCTGAAGACAATCTCACTAATGAAACACTCCATTACTCACGAAATTGGTTTTGGAGCCGAGGTATGGCGGTATTTAAAAACTTGTTTGTTTTTTCATGCAAAACATGATGAGTAATTAAACACAATCATGCTTTTTATGAATATATTATTTAACTGACTTTATAAGCATTTTGTCTTCATCATTTATGTGCGCATAGTACTTTTTTGATGTTATAAGGTACAATCTAACAGTTACCAACTTTCATGCGGAAATCTGGGGTTTAAAACTCTATGTATTCAGTGATTCATACATGTTTTTATAATATTAAAATAAGTTTAGGATCAACAGTTGGGTCTGGAATTTCTTCTGATATAAAATTATTTTCTGCTATTTATAGTTTACTGTCATTTACAAAATGCAAAAAAATGAATATATGTGGCCAAACGCGTTTTAAAAACTTAATATCTTTCACATAACATATAACTTTGTCTATAGCTCCTTGTTTAAAAATATTACCAAAAAGGCACTTAATTTTATTTTAAATATCTAAAGACATTAATTTTCATTTTAAATATTCAAAATACTAAATTATGCCCGCTATTAGCTCTTTTGTCTAGGTTTAATTTTTTACTAGTTTTTTTGTTTTGGATTGCAAGTAATAGTTATAAATAGATTTGGTTTATATCTTTAATTCTGCCGTTACATGTTCAACGTTTTTTAATTTCTCTTGGACGTAAGAAATATGAAGAAGGTAGCGAAAGTCGAGTAGCCCCGAAGGGTGGGTCACTCCAGACACTTGGTGTACATCTTAAACTATAGAAGCTACGTGATTTTAAATACTATAAAAGCATTATTTGAGTAAAAATATGGCATATGCAAAACACCTATTATAATATGCTAAAGCATTTGCCTGGGAGTGCAAAATATTGTTTCCCACCTCCAGAAGAGCGATGTATCATAATATTTGATTCACATATTAATATACCTAATTTTTATGTAAACTAATAACTTTTTATTGATTAAAGATACACTTTTATTTACAATATTTATTAAAAAAAAGTTCGTTAATACTTTAATTCACTGATTTTAAAACTAATATTGGTGAATGAGGTATGATTAGGTGGTATCGGTCACATGTCTAGATGGTGGTTCCGGACAAATTAATCCGTTTACATATTAAAAATAAGCACATTTTTTATGTAAATAATAATACATTTAACATTATACACAAAATCTCAATAAAAAGACCTAAAAAAATTTTCATTAGTAAAAGTCTGTTTACATTTCTAAATGGCGATATTTTCTTTCGCATTTCTTATAGAACACAGGCAATTTTTTTTTAAATGTGTTGAGATCAGTCTAATTCTAATTAATTAGTTTTCCTTCGCACAGCCTTAAATTAGATAAAAAATTAAAATAGCTTGTTAAGTATAATGAAAATCGTCGCGTAAAAGATCTTAAGATGTCCTACTTCTTTTTTTAACATAAATTTTGCGTTTCGTAAATTGTGGACCATTTCTTATTCAAATAAAAGTTCGTTTTGATTATTTTTGATAAAAGGAAGACTCTGTTATTTAACTTTTACATATGCATCAACATATGCTCAAAAGTTTTTCTACATTTTGAGCATATGTTGATGCGTAGAAAAACATTTATATTTCATCATAAAGTATAAACGTTTTTCTAGCAGCAAGGCTAAAAATATAGTAATGAGACAAAGTAACACAAGGTTTAAGAGTTGTTGCATGGTCAGGGATGTATTGTAGATTTTGCCATTCTGTATCACTTCACATGGAAAAAAAGTTAAACATCATAGGATCTTGATTGGTAGACGTAGATGAAATCATTCTTAAAGGCTGACAACGAGTTTATATAACAATTTCCCGGATGCATGTTCAGCAATAAATTATTTTTATAAACATAGTATTTTATAAAATAAATATTTTATAATGAATTGCAAATTATGGGTATTATGAATATTTTGTTATAAAAAAATTAATACCAAAGTAATGAAATAATAAAGGTCTAAGAAAGTTTTTTCATTTTTTGTTATTTAGATGATATTTTTGATACCTTCCGTTAAAAATTTATCAAAAGTGTAATTATTTGTAAAAGATTAGCCTTAGCTATTATTTAGGATTGACTAAATTCTAATAAATAAATTTTTCAATATTGACCCAACGCCCTTTACTTTGAATACAAATAAAAAACGAAAATATAAAAGAGTTAAAAAATTTTCTTTGTTTATCTCCTACATTAGTTTACAAATATAATTATATATATATATATATATATATATATATATATATATATATATATATATATATATATATATATATATATATTTATATGTATATATAATTATATTTGTAAACTAATGGAGGTACACCACCAACACAACAATCTACTTTTAACTTTCATCAATTTCTTTTCCAAAAGTGCCAACACTCGTTATTACCTTCGTTCCAATAGTAATTTAAACCTGTCTGTCTCTAAAGACCGTTCTCATTATTACGGACATAAATCTATAAAATATCAAAGCATTAAAACTTGGAACAACCTTCCTTATGAACTAAAAACTCTAAATTTATTCTCAACCTTTTAAACCAGTTTATTCAACTTTTTATTAAAAAAATACAGTTAATTTTTTTAATTTCTATAATATATTTTCTTGTCATTACTATTGCTTATTGTTATTTTTATAAATATTTACATTACTATTATTAACTACTTTTAACTATTATTACTAATATTATAGTATATTATTAATAATATTGTGATTACTATTATTTTTATTATTAGTATTATTAACATCGTTATTTTTATGCTATAAAGTTTATTATTGTTATTATATATTGTGAAAATTAGCATTATAATCATTTTAATTTGGTATTATTAATATTAGTAGGTGTTTACTTTATATAAGTAAATTTACTATTTATAAGCATTCTTGAATGTAAATCTTAATTCAGAAAATATTCTAAAAAAAAAATCTTAAAAATTCTATTAAAGTGTGGTGAATTACGTCTTCCAAGATACTAACAACAATTAGCGGTTGTTTCTTAATATAAACATTAATGTATTTGAAATGATGTGGTCTTCGTAGAGGTATGGGAAAATTACGCCAACGTAATTACTTGTAATTAAGTTTATTTATTTTGTGGTTCTAAACTTTATATAAAAAGGGTGATATTTGTAAATAATTTATTCGCAGTCAGATGAAAATAAAATAAAATTGATAAACGAGTGAAATCATTAGTGTCTCAGGGAAAGTATTAAAAATTTTCCCACACTAAAAGGTGGCGACCCTGCCAGGACCTACGAAACCTACGAGTTAGTAAAGAATGGACCAAGAGCGAATTTACCAAAGAGAAGTCAGCATGATAAGAATAAACATTAAAAACATAGAACGCAACACGATTAATGGCGACAAATCAAGCATAATCTTGGCGCTGGACAAAATAACAAATTTATTGGGAAGATTTGAAATGGCAAAGGATGAGCTGACCAGGAAAATGCTTGACGACGGCGAAAGCATCGATTCAGTTGAAGAATGGCTTTCGAAACCAGTAATGGAAGTAGAAGCAGCAATTGAAATCAAAAACAAAATGGTGGACAAGTTGGATTCGATAAATAAAAACGAATGCGTCAGAAAATTTGAGTATGAAAAACAAATAGTGGAACAGCAGTTAACGATTCAAAAAGAAGCAGAACAAGCCTCATTGAGAAAACTTCAAAGCGAAGAAGAATGGTATTTAAAGAAACTAAAAATGAAAGAAACATTGCGTAAATCTCTTGGAAACGAAAACGAAGCTACTAAACAATCTGTCAAACTTCAAAAGTACACAATTACAAAATTTAATGGCGATTATAAAGACTGGTTGCGATTTTGGAATCAATTCACGGTAGAAGTTGACAACTCAAACATATCGAACATCAGCAAATTCAACTACTTGCTGGAACTTGTCGAAGGAAAGCCCAGGGAGGATATACTTGGTTTACCTCATTCGTTGGAAGGATACGATGAAGCTAAACGCATACTACAAGAAACTTACGGAAAAGATATTTGGGTTCACAAAGCATTGATTAAAGATTTGGAAGGATTGACGGCTATACATAGCTCGTACAAAATCAAAGAAGTTCACGACTTTTACAACAAGCTTGCAAGAACTGTACGAACATTGAAAACTATGCAGAAACTACAAACGGCTCAATCATTCGTGTATTCATTGATGGATAAACTTGGACCAGTTCGTGAAATACTTACACAAAACGATGATGGATGGGGAGAATGGGGACTGGAGCAACTTGTCGAAAAGTTGCAAAGGTACATTGAAAGGAATCCGTTGAACTCAACTTTTAACTCAAGCGACGAACAAACAAAGGGCGATAAAAAGAACACGAACGTTCAGTCAAGGCCCTATGAACATCGAAGCACTACGTTTAAACAATACAATGGCAGTCTTTATGACAAAGAAACCAGGGCAACTAGTGGAAAGTATGGATGTGTCTACTGTGGATTACAAAATCACAAAAGCGAAGATTGTACAAAAGTACTAACTGTTGCAAGACGCAGGGAGATTTTAACAAACAAAAGATTATGTTACAACTGCATTGGTTACGGACACTCGGCGGTAAATTGTAAATCAAGAGGATGCAGAAAGTGCAACAAAAAACATCACACGTCCATTTGTCAAGATAGGAACGCAACAATGGATGGTAACATTGAAAATAAAAAAGAAAACATGGGAACGGTGCTTAATGCAAGCACAACTATTCACCCAACAGTGATCGCAAAAGTAAATGGTGAAAAAGTAAGGATAATGTTGGATACGGGTGCTGGAAGTTCCTATATATGTACGAATTTGATAACAAAACTAAAGTTGAAACCTACACGAAAGGAATATAAAAGTATTGAACAGCTCTATGGAACTGTGGACAAGCGTGTGGAAATATATAAGGTTACGCTAGAATCAACGACAATACCGGAATTTAGCATCAAAGTCGAATGCGCCAACGCAGAAAAGGAAACACTCACCTTTTTACCGAATCCGATGATCAAGGATGTTAAGAAGCATTTTGCAAAATTGAGGAGGCTGAAATTTAGCGATGATGAAGGGAGTGACGAACTTCAACCTGTTCACATTATACTCGGTGCGGCTGATTATCAGCGAATAAAAACCACGGAACCGGTAGTTCTCGGAAAAAATCCGGATAAAGATCCCGGAGCCGAATTAACGATGTTGGGATGGACTCTTTCTAGGAGACGAACACAATTTAGTTCAGGTATTGAGAGAAGTTTCTTATTGAACACTGGTCGTGATGAGTTTGAGCAAATGTGTAGTTTAGAAGTACTTGGATTATCGGACACAAATAGTGAGTCAATGTTCCACCAAGACTTCAGCGAAAAACTGCATCAAACCGAAGAAGGTTTCTATGAAACCAGAATGCCGTGGAAAAAGGGTGTTGTTAAACTACCAAATAACAGAAACCTGGCTCTTAAAAGATTGGGAAGTGTGACGACTCGATTGAAAAAACTTAAAAAACTAGAACAGTATAATGAAATAATGATGGAACAGATCAATGAGGGAATATTGGAAATGGCACCAGAAAAACCTACGGGAGAAATTATTCACTACGTTCCTCATCAAGCAGTAGTCAAGGAAAATGCCGAGTCAACAAAAATGAGAATTGTTTATGATTGTTCAGCTAGAAAAGACGCTCAGTCACCTTCATTAAACGACTGTCTAGAAGTGGGACCATCGCTGCAACCATTAATTTTTGACATACTCGTACGAAATCGAATGAATAAACTCTGCGTTTTAGCTGACGTGAAGAAGGCGTTTCTACAAATTCGAATACACGAAATGGATAGAGACGCACAACGCTTAATTTGGTATAAGGACTTGAAGAATATGGAATTAACGGATTTACGATTTACAAGGGTGATTTTTGGTTCAAGTTCAAGCCCTTACATTCTTGGTGCTACCATTAAAAAGCATATATCAAAATACAAGGACATTTATCCTAAAACGGTGCTTGCTTTGGAAGAAGATACTTATGTCGATGATATACAAGCAGGTGGAGAAACGGAAGATGAACTTATCAGGTTTAAAAATGAATCAACGCAAATCTTAATGAAAGCTGGGTTCCAGCTGCACAAATGGCATAGCAACGTGAGCAAATTGGGAAGCAACGCTGAGGGCAAATCAACAAAAATACTTGGGATTCCTTGGAACAAAGAAACGGATCAACTATCGATTGACTTTACTGCTTGCATCAATAGTGGAGATAAAGAAGTGATAACAAAAAGGAAAATGCTATCCGCCATTAACAGTGTTTTTGACGTATTGGGATTTAGTGCACCTATTTTAATCACTGGAAAAATATTATACAGTCGGCTATGCTTGTTAAAACTCGGATGGGATCAACAAATTCCATATGAACTTTCAGAAGAATGGAAGACCTGGATCAAGGCAATACGAATTAAAAGAACTATTTCAATTCCGCGGAGCGTTCTGTCTGAAAGAAGTATTGAAATGGAGCTCCATGGATTTTCAGATGCAAGTAAATCAGCAGTATGTGCATGCATCTACATTGCAGTGAGCCACCGATATTCGAAAACCAGTAACTTACTTGTAGCGAAAGCACGGATCGCACCAAGGGATCTTAGTATTCCTAGACTGGAGCTGGTAGCAGCACACACCTTGAGCAAGTTAATGAATCACGTTAGGAAGACATTGAACAAGTATAATATTATTGAAGTATATCATTGGGTTGACAGTACTGCAGTACTTTATTGGTTAAAAGAAAGGGGCAGTTGGTCACAATTTGTCAGGAACCGAGTTCAACAGATATTATTAAATGGAGAAGTAAAATGGCTTTATGTCCCAACAAAAGAAAACCCAAGTGATCTTGGAACAAGAGGAGTAAGTCCTGAGAAACTAACAAGTTTGTGGTTCAATGGACCTATATGGTTAAAACACAAAGAAAATTGGCCAATTCAACCAGAAATATTTGAAACGCCGAACGCATTATGTGAAACTATTCATTTAAGAGAGAACGTCAGTATGGCAACAGAAGAAATAAAGGGACTTCATATATTTAAGGAAATATTGAGTAAACACAAGTATTGGAAAATCATAAGAATATCATCTTTCGTAAAAAGGTTTATTTACAATTGTCGGAATGAAGAAAAAATAACAGGACCACTGAATGCTGAAGAGATGATAGAAGCGGAGTTGGTGAATCTTAAGTTACTACAAGAAGCTGTTGCGATAAAGTCCAATGTGGAACTTAAACAGGATGAAAAACAGCTTTGGAGGTGTCATGGAAAAGTCTCTGGGTATAATCCAATATTTGTACCAAAAGGTTTTCAACTAACTCTAAAAATTATTGAGTATCATCACGCGAAAACGTTACACGGGGGAGTAGGAGATACAATGAGTAGCATTAGAGAAAGATTTTGGATACCAAATTTGAGAGTTGCTGTAAAGAAGGTCATTCGTGAATGCAATCTATGTAAGAGATATAGAGTGAAACCGCTGTTACCGCCAACAAGAGCAATGTTACCACGTTTTAGAACTGAAAATATCGAACCGTTTACGGTTACAGGTGTTGATTTTGCCGGTCCGCTAAAGTATAAAGCGCAAGGGAAGTTGGTTGAAAAATGTTATGTTGCACTGTTTACATGCGCATGTACAAGAGCTGTCTACCTTAGACTTTGTCATGACCTAACGGCAGGAGAATTTCAGAGAATTTTAAAGGAGTTTGTTGTAAGAAAAGGACCACCACAAATGATGATTAGTGATAACGCAAAAACGTTTGTGGCAACAGGGAAGTGGTTACTAACACTTAAGAAGGATGAAAATCTCGCAAACTATCTTGCTACCACAGCCATAAAATGGAGGTTTAATTTATCAAGAGCGCCGTGGTGGGGAGGTTTGTTTGAAAGATTAATAGGGATAATGAAGAAAAGTTTGTCAAAAACAATTGGGAAAGGCATCCTAAACTTCTTTGAATTGGAAGAAGTATTGCTGGATGTGGAATGCGTTATGAACAATAGACCACTTTGTTATCAAGGTGACCAATTCGATAAGCAAGTATTAACACCAAATGTATTAATGAGGGGTAGACCGGCAGTTTTGCTTGAAGAAGATATCGATTTAATAACAAGGGATGATTGCGCATTACGGAGAATCAAGTTTGTGAAAAGTTGTAAGAATCACTTAAGGAAAAGATGGATGAACGAGTACGTGCACGCAATGGAAGAACGACAACAAGCAAGGGAAAAGAGAGGTAACGTGAAACTCCCAGAGGTCGGAAGTATGGTACTCATAAAAGACGATGTGAAGGACAAGGCTCTTCTCAACATTGGTCGAATTGAAAACAACATTAAAGGGAAGGATGGAGTTATTCGTGGCTTTAAAATACGTCTTGGAAATGGTTATGTAATTGAACGACCAATTCAGTTGGTGTGCGACTTGGAAATGGGGTGTGGGACAGAAAGCGGAATCGAATCGGAAGAGAATTTAGAAACCAAGGCCGAAGAGGATACCTTGAAAAGAGAACCAAGACAGGCGAAATTAAATGCACGACAAATAATCAGTTCCATCATGGAAGACGAGATGGCTGATTAAAGCCGAAGTCTCAGCTTTAATCGGGGGAGTGTGTGGTGAATTACGTCTTCCAAGATACTAACAACAATTAGCGGTTGTTTCTTAATATAAACATTAATGTATTTGAAATGATGTGGTCTTCGTAGAGGTATGGGAAAATTACGCCAACGTAATTACTTGTAATTAAGTTTATTTATTTTGTGGTTCTAAACTTTATATAAAAAGGGTGATATTTGTAAATAATTTATTCGCAGTCAGATGAAAATAAAATAAAATTGATAAACGAGTGAAATCATTAGTGTCTCAGGGAAAGTATTAAAAATTTCCCCACAAAAGTTTCATTTAGATTTTTCTAAAAAAGTGTCACGTGTTTATTTTTAACCATAAAAGTATAATATTTACAATGATACATCAAAAATTTACATAAGATTAGATGTCTATCATATAAATAAAAACTAACCGATGGAGCGACACCTAAAAAACATATTAAATATAACACAGAAAGAATAAACGCAGCATTTCCATTTCTGTGCGTAAATATTTTTTTTTTCTTTCTTTCTTTGTTTTTAATATTAGAAGTATACTGCTATTGCTCATTGAAAATATTTGACGTATGAGTTGTAGAGATATTTGACGTATGAGTTGTAGAGATATTTGACGTATGAGTTGTAGAGTTATTTGACGTATGAGTTGTAGAGATATTTGACGTATGAGTTGTAGAGATATTTGACGTATGAGTTGTAGAGTTATATGACGTATGAGTTGTAGAGATATTTGACGTATGAGTTGTAGAGATATTTGACGTATGAGTTGTAGAGTTATTTGACGTATGAGTTGTAGAGATATTTGACGTATGAGTTGTAGAGATATTTGGCGCATGAGTTGTAGAGATATTTGACGTATGAGTTGTAGAGTTATTTGACGTATGAGTTGTAGAGATATTTGACGTATGAGTTGTAGAGATATTTGACGTATGAGTTGTAGAGATATTTGACGTATGAGTTGTAGAGATATTTGACGTATGAGTTGTAGAGATATTTGACGCATGAGTTGTAGAGATATTTGACGTATGAGTTGTAGAGATATTTGACGTATGAGTTGTAGAGATATTTGACGTATGAGTTGTAGAGATATTTGACGTATGAGTTGTAGAGATATTTGACGTATGAGTTGTAGAGATATTTGACGCATGAGTTGTAGAGATATTTGACGTATGAGTTGCAGAGATATAACAATTTACTTGAAATACTCACAATTTATTTTCAAAAAACTAATAATATGAAATTGAAAAATTTGCAACTTCCGTGAGAGACTTCCGTGAGAGACTTCCGTGCGTGACCATATCTAAACTTCATTTTAAAGATTGCTGTGACTTTATGATATATAGTACAATCATGTAACTTTCTAGAAGTCTTTATTAATATATAAAATATTATTTAAAAAACTTTACTCCTAAAACTTATATTTTCCGAGGAATTAAAGTTTATTTATCTAGTAATTAAAATTTACATTTTTCTGTTCCGTGTGTGATTCCATTTCAAACGTAATTTATTCTTTGTTAACTTTACTAATAAATACGATTCTTTGTTTACAAAATATTTATATAGATTATAATTAAATGAGAGTAAATTGGAGATTGCTAGTTATTATAAAACCTTTGTTTTTTCGAATTAACAGTGAGTAACAATACTAAAATAAAAATAATAATATATAAAAATAATAGAAACTTTTTTTTTTAATAATAATTTTTTTTTAAATAATAATTGCAACATAAATAATGATAAATTAAAAAAAAATATTTGCAAAAATAACTGTAGTATATTTTATAAAAACATTTTATAATTATAAACTATATATTTAAAGATTGATCAGCGGAGTTATGGAGTGAGAAAAATCATTGATATATGTCAAAAACAGTTGAGACGCAAAAACAGAACCCTGTCATAAACCATATTTTACAACTTTTTTTCTAGATTGAAAACTATAAATTGATGGAGACTGGGTATAATTTATTTTATAAATAATGAAACATAGAAATTCGATTTAGTTTTAAAAAATTCACATTTTTTTACTAGTTGTACGTTTACCTTCCTTACATCAACACATACAAACCCACTGTCGGTCATTTTAGTAATATGCTTTTCCACATCTTTAACATTAAAGATTTAAACAGTCGTGCTTTTTATTGAAAGTTGGGAAATTACAATGGGAACTGTTTTTAAACTACGTTAAGAGCCATCAAAGAATAGCCACCAAGATAAGTTTTATTTTTGACAGAATTATAAAATAACTTCGAATAATAAACTGCTGGAGACCCGAGTAATCCTTAATACTCAAAACCTTTTCAAATGTATATACTACTTTTGAATATAACTTTTTAAATCTTTTCAAAAAGTTATATTCAAAAGTATCACTTTTTGAACTTAAATTTTTGGAAAAAAATATCAAAGTTATTTTTAAAAACCAAAACTTATTAAAACTTATCTTGGATTAACAAGACAACGAGGGTTAATATGCGGAGATGCCATACGATGATGTTATTTATGCGAAAACCACAATGTTTATATTAACTTTGTCTTGAAGCTAATCTAGTTTTTATTGTTTGTGTTTTTCTTTTTTCTTTCATTTTTTGCATCTGGTTATCAACGTACTCAAAACGAAATAACGAGGAAAAAATTAGAACAGTTTTTTGTTATAAAAGTAATTTTTTTTTGCAGTTATAAAAGTAATTTTTTTTGTAGTTATAAAAGTAATTTTTTTTTGTAGTTATAAAAGTAATTTTTTTTTATGTTGCTCTTTTTCTTTTTATATCTCCACATTTAATTAAAAAATTTGAGAGGAAAATTGAATAAATATATATATATATATATATATATATATATATATATATATATATATATATATATATATATATATATATATATATATATATATATATATATATATATATATATAAAAGCCCCTCTAAATAAATTTTTTATGCTTTCAAGATTGATAATAAATAAAAAAATAAACAAAAAAGTTCCTTTATAAACATGTTTAATAAGCATATATATTTTCAAATATCTACGTGTAAACAATTCACTTGTCATCTGTTCAAGTTAAGAGTTTGATTAATTTAGTTTCTAACTTTAATTTCAAACAGTTAAGTTTATTAAAGCCATACTTTTTTAGGAGTCTGAGTTTCAAAGTTCATAATTTATATATTGAATTTAGTTTGTTTAAATGATTTATGTAATATCTTTTTTTTCTTTTCTAACAATCAGATTTTTAAATCTTAAGCAAATAATTTAAGAAAAAATTATTTGCCTAAAAGTTGTTAGGCGGTATTGATTTAATATACTAAAGTATATAAGATGTTGGAAAATATAAAATATAGATATGTACTAAACATAGTAATAAATGTTAAACTATCTATAAACATTTCTTGAAACAATTGTTGTAAAAATAACCAAAATTTTAATTAAATGTTAAAATAATAGTTATACCATTACATGCAAATTATCTATACAATTTTATTTTGTCGCATTGAATGACAATATTACGTGACAACAGGTGTGTATTTTTTGTTAGGCAGGTATAACACATGTTGTATGTTTGGTATGTTTGGTATACAAAAGTCATTTTATTGAAGAGAAATGAACCTAAAAGTAATTCATACAATTTTTTTGGTTGTTTTATCTATTTGCATTGTGATTATTAATGGCGCATGTATTTATGTTATTTCAACTTCAAAACAACTTTTGCGAAATCCCTCTATAATACTGATTTTAAATATCATACTGATACATTTTTTTCAAGGAGTAATAGTAATGCCTTTATATAGTATCGAACTTTTCAATGGGCATGGTTTAGTTTGTGGAGCTTACCGATTCACATCAATGCTTGCCTTTTATGGATCTTGTTTAAGTGTTTTATTATTGAGTTTAGACAGATTGCTTGCTATTAAAATGTTAACAGCTTACCATGTTAATATTACAAAACGTCGCGTTTTAAAATTAATTACATTGTGCTGGACGTATATTGTAGGACTTTGTCTTATTCCTTTCTTTCCCTTAGCAAAAAAAACTTCAAACATTGTTAAATGTAGCTATAACCAACCTAAACTTTGGTCAGTTTTGATGCTTGTTATTAACGCGTTACTTGTTTACATTTTTATTATTTTTAGCTATATTTTAGTCAGGCAAAAATTAAGAAAAACTAGTATATTATTAAGAGAATCAACCAATAGTAGAAAATCTGGTATGAATCAAGATAAATGTTCAAAACTGTTTAAAATTTCAAAAACAACATATGTAATACTATGGCTGGTGTTATGTTATGCGATAACCTGGGCACCAACTATTGTTTATGTGCTTGTACAACGTTTAAGTCTTGCTCCATCTATTTTCAATAAACACTATTATAAATCGCAAATTGGAGCAGCAATCACCTTTTATGTCAAGTACATTAACTTTTTTGATGGAATAATTTCACCTATCATTTTTTGCTATAATATTCGCGCGTTTCGATTGAAATTTAAAAAAATAAATTTAAAATGGAGTAAATCATCAAACAATAGCCAAGTGAAGTTTGGAAATTAATACATGTATAATTTTAGTAACTCTCCTTCTTTCACAGCATTATATATTATACATAATGCTGTTAAATTTATTGTCAAATAAGTCAAATATTGTATAATATTAAAGGTTTGAAATACTCTTTAAAAAATAGAATACTTTATGATTTTATGATAAGAATTTTGCAGTAATGTTCATTAATATAATGATTGAGTATTTGAAGGTAAAAATAAAAAAATTAGCCCCTAAGTCTGACTGACGCAATGTGCACATGCGTTATTTAGGAACAAAGGAGTTTATGAGTTATTTAAAAGTTAGAGCGCTATATAAATATTTGAAGACCACAGGAGAAAAAGAGCATATACCACATTTTCTAATTATTTGAGTTATGTCCCCTACTATATAAACACAAGCCTGAAGGTTAGTACAATAGCAAAACTCAACCCAAAAAAAGACCTATGTAATGCTACAGAAACACCTAAAGAAAAGACATACAGGGGAAAAATTCAGACTTCCAGAGACAATATTTAATTTATCTCAAAAGTGGAAATGTGTGACATGTGCCTTTTTACCTCTGTAGTCTTTATTTTATAATTAATATGTAATTCAGTAAAAGACTTTTAATGATAACCATGTAAATAATTATTACAATTGGTTTTAACTTTTTATTAATTGCTTTGTTAATATATATATATATATATATATATATATATATATATATATATATATATATATATATATATATATATATATATATATATATATATATATATTAGTAGAAAATCACTTAACAAAATTTTTTTCATTTAACACTGTTTCATCAATAAAGACTCATCAGAAATTAATGATCAAATAAATAAAACTTCAATTTACACCAAAAATTAAATTACAGGAAGTCGCAAATGTCTTTACTACTGTAAATTTTCACACATTTGTGGAATTTGCTGACACTATTATAGAAAGAATTCTTTGGAAATGAATACTTATGTTTTTTTAGTAAAATATTTTAAAAAAGGGGAACTTAATGTAATTATTATTTGAGTCCACTTATTTTTATATTTTTTTTGGAGAAACTTATTTTATATTTTAATATAAAATTGCTCTGTTCTTTTAAGAACATTGAGCACTCCATTTTGTAGAACACATTTTAAAGTTGTAAAAAATGTATATATAATATATATATATATATATATATATATATATATATATATATATATATATATATATATATATATATATATATATATATATTATTTAAGTAAAATAAAAAACACTTTTTAGTTTGAAATACATTTTTCGAACTTACAAAATTCATCATCAGTTTAAAATGAACAATATAAAATTTTTCAATATATAGGTTACAAAGTAATTAAAAACCAATTAAAAATTGCTGTTAAAAAAAAAAAAAGAATTTTTATAATACATAATTAAACTAAAAAATATAATACAAAGGAAATAATAAAAATACATTCAAATTTAAAGTTAACATTCATTACACTAAAGGTAATGTACAATAAAGGACAGGGTGTTAATATAAATTAGATTAGAACAATTCAATATCTCTGTGCCTAACTTGTTTGTTTAACTCAGGGTTCTGCCATTTTATATAGAGACTTTCTTTAGTTTTTAATTCAGTTTTCCTATTGGCAGAATCCAGAATGGTAACACATTCCGCAGTTGCTTTATTAAACAATCAATTCAAATTTTTAAATTTTTCAACATATTAAATCCAATTAAATTGGATTTAATATGTTGAAATATATGTGATTTTTTATCTTCCTTTAAATGTTTATCAATTCGTTGAGAAATGTGTCGGACAGTTCGCCCTATGTAACAAACATTACAGTTTGCACAATTAAATTTATAAACAAAGTTAGATTTTAAATTTCTAGAAATAATATCTTTTAAGGTAAAAAAATGTTGAATTTTTAGTAGAAGTAAATGCCAATTTTATGATAAATTTCTCTTTGCAAAACAGCTTTATTAACTCCTATATTTTGTTTTGAGCGTTTAAAGATCGTACACCAATATAGAGTAATTTAAAATATTTACATTCATATTTAGGTTTTTTTTGACTGAACCTTTTGAAAAACCTAAATATGAATGCGCTGCGTTCTCCTACATAAAAAATGGGACAATGACAGCCATATAATAATACAGTCGACTCTCGATATCTCGAATACTTGATATCTCAAACTTATCTCGAACTTTTTTTGGCAGTCCCATTGACATAACGCATTTGTTTAGCCTAAAATCTTCTCGATATCTCAAACCTTAATATCTTAAGGTGGCACACAACTGAAAAAAAGCAAGTTTTTTGAAAAAAATCAATTTTTAGATTTTTGGGTATTTTGATTCTATAACCATTCCTTGAACATATAAAAAAAAAATTAGTCTCAAAAATGATATAAAAGTTGATTTAATATCATTTTAGTAGATGACACTTGAAAATAAATTCCCTAACAACGCCTTAGCAACCATCAGTCATAGGAGTTTTTCTGAATTCAAAACAGTAAAACACCATCACAAACTTGGTTTTAATTTGTTATACGCAGACTCTTGTTAGTTTTCAGTTTTAAAAGTCATAATTCAAAATTTTATTTACGAACAAGAGTGTTTTTAATCTGTTAATGTTAGTCTTTTATACTGTAACTTTTCTCTCATTTTATACCAAATAATTTAAAAATTGATTTCAATTTAGTTGGAATAAAGTTGTTTTTAAATGAATAAACAAGGAAATAAAACTAAACAAAATTTATCAAGAAGGATAAAACGAAAATGGAATGGTGTTGTTGGAAATAAAAAATCATCTTCTTCTTACATCTTATCATCGACGATGACATCATCCACAACTCAAGCAGCAAGTAGCTGTTCTAGTGAAAGGAAAATCAAACCCAACTACTCGAATACATTTGATTCTGTAAAAGATAACTATTTTGTTTTTATTAATTTTTCAATTCTTAAAGAACTTATAGCTAAAACTGCATGCAACAACTGCTTTCAGCCATTACTTTTAACAGATGTTGATTCCAGTAGAAAAGGATTTGCACATTTGTTTCAATTAAAATGTGAACACTGTGATTATGTTAAAAGATTTAATTCATCAAACAAATCAATAAATGCTAAATTTGATGCAGTAACAGCTAACTCACCATATGATGTTAGCGATTCCACGGCTTAACAAAAAACATTTGACGTTTGACAAAAAACACGTAATTTTCATAAACTTTGCTCTCTTATATCTTTTTGTATGGTTAAGCTAGCGCCTTGAAAAAATTTTTTGCATCAGTTAGTGTTACTCAATCTCTTTCCAACCATATATAGAAAGTACTAAGCTTTGTATGGCTTCATTTATATATTACCCATATCTTGAGACCACTTTTCATAAAAAAACTTGCCGCGGGAACGTTTTTTTAAAACGAAGCTTTTGAAGGTAAGGATTCCTTAGAACTTAAACACATCTAATTTTTATGAAACTTTCCATATTTATTAAGAAAAGGACGAGGAATCTAATGGAATCTGGACGTTTTTTAACATTTATACAAAAAATTTTAGTTCTCAGCGTTTAAAAACTTCAAGGTTGATTTATATAGAAAAAAAAATGTTTTTGAAAAACGTCCAGGTGGAAATTGCAAGTTTAGCCTTTCCTCTATTTAAAACAAGTCTTTATTTAAGTTTATCTAAAGAATTGGTACTAAGGATTTGCATATATAAATTATGTGTATATATATATGCTTTTCTTCGCGTATTTAATGACGTTATCTGTTTTGATTTTTGCGTTTGTTTTGGTTAAATAATGAAAATTATATTGAAAGTGAAAGTGTAATTCTTAAAATTTTAATCAAATGAAAATAAATCTTTTACTTTTTCCCAGGTAAAAGGTCTGCATTCTTCAAGAAAGTTAAAATCTTGATTTTTACTATTTTAACTACAGGTTGCTCTTATTTAAACTGTTTTTTTTAAAACAAAAACCTAAAAATAGTATTCAACAGAAGCTTACGAAAATGGAGTTGTGTAAGAAATTCTTTATTTCTTTTTATATTTGCCTCTATTTGTTTTTTGATTAAATACTATGAAATCTTGTAATAATTATTTTAATTCCTTTTTTTTAGGTGTTGACATTAACAGTAGTCTCACCAAAATGGTTGCTCCATCTATAAGTCAAGAAAGTAAGTCAAAATTATAAATTAGGAATACTGTAGCACAACTTTTTTTCATTTTAATAATTCTATTTATTGAAACCAAAGTAATCCACCCCTTATTTTTCTTTATGTCACTTAAATTAAGTTTACTTTTAATTTTAGTCTCTGACACTGTTTTGGATTATCTAAATATTAATGGAGGCATTGTATCCCTCAAAAATCCAGATTTGGTTTTAACCAATCGCCATTTTTTACAAATTTGTAAAGAAAAAGAAAAATTTAACTTGACATGGCCGAATCTTTCAGTATTTTTTACATCCTTGTTTAAATACCCTATATCTAGAGTTATGCTGATCAAGTGCCTTCAAAAGTCAAAAGATTTCATTGCAAAATTAAATCGTGCCAAAAATTTTGATTTAACAAAGTATTTTTTAAGCTCTGCTTTATCTTTTATTGGTGCTTTTCCGGATGTTGTTGATTTGTCACCTTCTGATGCTTGTTCTACCCCAACTTCTATCCACAATAGTGAAATTGTTCCAAATCAAATTACTGTTTTTGTATCTTCTGATTTAAACTTGCAAATTGCTAATGATGATTTTTTGTGTTCTGTTACCCCAAACTCTGTTGTATACACCTCTTTAGGAAATGATTCTGAAAATTTTCTTCTTGATGCACAAGTTAATGAAGTGAATCTGCCAGTTTCCAGTTTGGATAAAAAACTACCTATATTATCAGATGATTTGACCTATCAAATAAAAAAATACAAACAGAGAATTAATCATCTTAAATTACAAAATAGACAAATTAATAAAAGATGTAATGAATACAAAAGAAAATATCAAGCAATCTTGTCGAAATATAATGTCAGAAATGTCAATAAAAGAGAAGTTAGAAAGGATTGTAGGGTTAACCAATTGTTGCAAAAAATATTAGATTAGAAAAAGAAATTGATTTGGCTAGAAAACGTTCACAATCAGATCGACAAAAGGCATGGTATTTTAAGAAAAAAATTGAAAACACTGTTTTGAAAACATCTGATGAAACGAATGATTCAATCTTAATGGAGAGTTTAAATTACTTTGAAAATCTTTCAGAAGAGCTGAAGGAAAGAGTTGACTTTTTTGAAAAAAATGTAATTGATGTTTTTGAAGGAGGTAGATATAATGATGAAATTCGTTCAGTATATTATGACCTTTTAAGTAAAAATGTTTCTGTTAACAATGTTGAATCTGTTATCAGAACTGTACTACAAAAAATGGCTGGAATTTCATGTGGCACACTTCCAAAAAAATCTTTTGCTGCTGAATTTTTTAGTGAAATGAACCTTTTATCAAAAGCTCAGGTTAGAGAGGCTATATTGAATAGTACACACAATGTTCTTCATACAGATGGCACAAAGTATAATTTTAGAGAGATTGGTAGTTTTCAAGTCACAACGTCATCTGGAAGCTACACGTTTGGGATAGAAGATATGTTTTCAGGTGAGGCACAATCTTATTTTGGAGAGCTAAAAAATTTACTCACTGATATGTCTCAAATATTTTCTCCTGAAAAGGAAAACTATGAGGATGATCTTCGGAAGCTTATTTTTTCGTTCAAATCTTTGATGACAGATCGCACCATAGTTAATTCAAGTTTTTTTAAGCAATTTAAACATTGGAGAGAAGCAATTTTACCTTTTGTTGTTGAAAACTATGATCGACTTCCTTTAAATGAAAAATTAAAAATTTCTCAAATGCATCATGTTTTTTGTGGCTTACATGTTATCCATAATTTAGGAATATATGCAGAAAAAGCAATCATAGAATGGGAAAAAGTGGTTGAGCAGGAAGATAGTATTCATGGTGGTTTTATAAATTCTCAAAACTCACGTACCTTTGATATTTTGTATGAACTTTCAAAACTTACAAGCTATAGACATGGCGATCAACGGAACGGGAAAGCTGATGAATGGAGGGCATTTTTGCGTAAAAAGTTTTCAAAAAATTTTATGGTTTCATTTCTGCATCATCGGTTTAACATTATATTTTTACTTGGTGGAGCAACATATTTTCATAAAGATCATCTTAAAGAATTTGTTTTTAATCTTGATGGTTCAAATTTCCTTCGTGAATCAATTAGGCATGATATTGACAACATAATTTTTCATGCTTCAACCAGAGCTCTGGGAATTTTTAATAAACTGATATCAGGACCTCTTTTTCGTATTATTGAAGAAGAAGGTCATATTTTTTCTTTGAATACTGTTTGGTCGCAAATGTTTAATTATTTTGTTTCTTGTTCTTCTGATGCATCAATAATGTTAAGTGGTTCTACATTTTTTGATGTCAAATATCTCACTAAGGATGAATTGTTTGATTGTTTGTTTTCTAACTGTATTGACCCACTTTTGGATGCCTTAACCCAAGAATGTCTTGAAGTTATATGTTGTTCGTGTTCGGTTATGATCCAGAGTCAGTTAAGAGACCAATTGCCTGGAGGGAAATATCACAATCCAGATGTTGATGTCCTTGAGGAAACTCAAAACTGTCCGCGTACTAATGTTGTGTCTGAACGTGACTTTGCTTCTTATGACTGCAGGTTAAAAATGAAACCTAACATGACAACAGTAGCTGCAGCTGGTGTCATCATGTATGTAATTTGTTTGGTCATCTAGAGCGGTGTTTGCGCACCCACAATTCTTTATATGTATATTTGATTTCTGTTGGACCTCTGCAGCCATGGCAACATACTGGTAAGTCATGCTTTCTATTTTTGCGCTGATGTACCGTTAATATATGTATCCTTTTGTTTAGGTATTTGTGAGTCATATGTATATTTTTGTAGGTGCATCTACAAGCCATTATACGAATACCTGTCTTCTGTTCACCTCTGCAGCGGTGTTGATCTACCGATACGTAATTATTTGTATGTTTGTGTTTACGCACCTGTAAGTCATTATATGTATGTTTGTGTTTATGTACCTGTCAGTCATTTTGTGTATGTTTGTGCTCTGTTGGACCTCTGGAGCGGTGTTGACTCACCCTTAAGTCACTATATGTACGTTTTTGTTTATGTACCGGTTAGTCATTATGTGTATGTTTGTGTTCTGTTGGACCTCTGGAGCGGTGTTGACGCACCCGTAAGTCACTATATGTATGTTTGTGTTTATGTACCCGTCAGTCATTATGTGTATGTTTGTGTTCTGTTGGTGTTGACGCACCCGTAAGTCACTATATGTATGTTTGTGTTTATGTACCCATCAGTCATTATGTGTATGTTTGTGTTCTGTTGGACCTCTGGAGCGGTGTTGACGCACCCGTAAGTCACTATATGTATGTTTGTGTTTATGTACCCGTCAGTCATTATGATGTATGTTGTTGTGATGTTATTGTTGTGATGTTTTGTGTTGATAGACAACTTGGCTTACCTTCTCGATGGTGTCTATTGTTAAAAATGATTATTAGTTTGTTTCGTTACTGAAACTTGCTACTTCTAATCATTCACTAAAAGCCAAGAAATAAGTTTTATAATAAAAACATTTTTTTATGTTATTTTCATTTTTTTTATCTTAGGCGTTTTCATAGGTTCACATAAACAATCTTAAAGAGTAAGTTTCTTATTTTATACTTATTTAGTTTTAAATGTTTTTAATATATATGTATTTTTAAAATGAATTAACAAAATATTTTTAACACGTTTTTGTGTACCTGTGTTTCTAATAATAATATTTTTACATTTTTAGATATAATTTCTGCTGTTATACCTGCCTATTGCAGTTGTAAGTACTCCAAATTTCAGAAAGTTCATTTGCTGTAAGTTATTTTCAATAAAAATTCAAATTTAACTTCATTGAAGAATCTTCTGTCTGTTAAATAGGTCATTCTGAATAATCCCTTACGCAGTAATTTACTGACTGGTCTGTAAGTTATAATATAAATTTAAAATGATGTATTATTTGGATTCCATGATTCGTTTATGCATATTTGCATGGTGTAATTATAACATAACCATAAATTTTATTTTCCAAAACTATGTAAATTAGTAAAAATCCTCAGTCTGTAAAATAGACAATTCTGATTAATCTCGTCAGATGAATAAAAATGGGACCATTATGAAAAACTTCGAGTCAAATTTAATAACGGTTGAAAAATATCAAATATATTCATAGTCGGTATGCCCAGTTGGTTTGTGTAGCCCTTTTGCAGTAATTTACTGAACGGTCTGTAAATTATGCAATGATTTCAAAATGATGTACTATTTGGATTCCATGGTTCCTTTATGCACATTTGTATGGTGTTATTATAATATAACCCCAAATTTTATTTTCTAAAACTAGGTAAATAAGTGAAAACCCTCAGTCTGTAAAATAGATGATTCTGGTAAATCTCGTCAGTTGAACAAAAAAATTTTGGGGTATTTTATTTTCTTATAGTTGTTGGATCACTATGGAAAATTTAAAGTCAAATGTAATAATGGTTTAAAAGTTATTCTAAAGTTAATATGACATCAAAACTAAGTAAATAAGTTAAAACCCACAGTCTGTAAAATAGACAAATCTGGACAATCCCGACTGAATTAAATAAAAATATTTTGGTATTTTATTTTCTTATAGTTGGTGAATCAATATGGAAAATTTCAAGTCAAATGTAATAACGGTTCAAGAGTTATTCAAGAGTCAATATGACACCAAAACTAAGTAAATAAGTAAAAACCCTCAGTCTGTAAAATAGACAGTTCTGGGCAATCCCGACAGAATTAAAAAAAAATTTTTTTGTATTTTATTTTCTTATAGTTGTTGAATCATTACGTAAAATTTCAAGTCAAATGTAATAACGGTTCAAAAGTTATTCAAAAGTCAATATGATCCAAAAATGCTCTCTTTTTCGGTGCCATAACGCTGCAAATTTTCCATACTTAAGCCCTATACCTTTCGTCAAAAAATCATTGATTTTTGCACTACAAAAAACTCAATAACTTTGGATCCGCTTAACTTCAAAGGTCGAATGACCCCTCATTTTTTAAGTCAGGTCAAGCTCTATACGATGATATAAATTATATATGTTTTTTTAGATTATAAAAAAATCGTCTGGAATGGCTAATGATGTTAATATTCGTGCAATAATAGCTTTTCGAGAAGTAGGCTGTGGTTATGGAGCTATAAAAACATTTTCATCTTGCATGAACTTAAAATGTATATCTGAAAATGGATTTCAAAAATTAAACAAAACTATTATGGTAGCTTATAAAAGTGCTTCAGAGAAAAGTATGTTATTAGCGACTAAGGACTCTAAAAAAGTTGACATTGCTCAGGATATACCATGTGTAAGAGTTTCAATTGATGGTACATGGCAGAAACGCGGTCACAATTCATTGCACGGTGTAGTTACTGCGATTTCTGGGGATAAATGCATTGATATTGAAGTTTTGTCTAAGTACTGCATGGGCTGTAAAATGTGGAACAGTAAAAAAGGAACTCCAGAATATCAGTGTTGGATAATTGATCATCAATGTGAAATAAATCACAAATCTTCGTCTGGAAGTATGGAGTCTGCAGGAGCAGTAACAATTTTTAATCGCTCGGTTAAAAAAAATAATGTAATTTATAAAGAGTTTCTAGGTGATGGAGACACTTCTTCATTCAAAGATGTCAAAAACTCAAACCCTTACCAGGATTTTGACATCACTCCAATAAAACTTGAATGTGTAGGTCATGTGCAAAAAAGATTGGGTACACGACTTAGAAATTTAGTCAAAGCACACAAAGGCACTAAAACACCTTTATCAGGTAGAGGTAACCTAACAGAAAAATGTATAAATTCTATGCAAAACTATTATGGCATGGCCATTCGTCAAAATGTCAACAACTTGTATGCTATGAAAAAGGCAGTTTATGCTATTTTATTTCATTTTACCAACTTTGAAAACCAGCAAATGCAACATCAGTTTTGCCCAAGAGGATTGGCAAGTTGGTGCAAATATTGGGCTCTAAATAATACAAATTACAAATCAAAATCATGTATACCTATCTGGATTAAGAATCTTATTTTACCAATCATCAAGGATCTTCAGGCTGATGATCTTCTAATTAAATGTTTGCATGGAACGACGCAAAATGCCAATGAAGCATTAAATTCTATTATATGGTCTCGCGTACCAAAGCACACATTTGTTAGTAAGTCTACAATTGAAATGGGAACATACTCAGCAGTGCTGCATTATAATGATGGTGCTAATGGTGTATTAGAAGTTTTAAAATACTTTGGCTTGAGTGGAATTGTTACATTAGCTTCGTCAAGTAAAGTTGACAAAACCAGAATTCGACATATGAAGTCAAAGTCAACGGATAAAAGTAAAATGCAGAGAAAAAAAATAAGAGCAGTTAAAAAAGGTTTCATAGACGATCAGCAAATAAAAGAAACAACTGATAGTTACATCTCTGGTGGATTTTGATAATTTTTATGTTGTTATATATTTTTTTCTTATTTTTGCTTTTTTCTCAATATGTATTTTTTTAAACTTTGAAACACATTTTCTCATTAACAAAACAGAATTACATAATACAATTTTCAGGATTTGTTTATCATAATATAATACTTCATTTAACCCTCAGAATTTTCATAAAAAGTTATAGAAAGTGAAATATTGATGTTTATAGTGCTGAATTTATTGATATTTCATATATATATTAGGTGATTTTGTTAGAAATGCAATATTTCATGAAATAATTTAAATTATAAAAATTCCCACGGTCAAACAGGGTGAAATATGATTAGGAAGCTATGTTCAAAATTTTAGTTTCAGTAGTTGAGGCAAAATTAAGTTATTAGGTTTTGAAGATTTACTAAAAACACATGTTTTACAACCCATTTTTGGCCATTATGGATAATAAAATTAATTAAAAAAAAAAATTATCTGTTTTTTATTTTATTTTAATATAAAATAATTGTCATTAAAAAAAAAAAAATCAAAATTTTGATTATTTACAAAAAAACTTGTTTTCAGTTGTGTGCCACCTTAAACTTTTTGGTATCTCGAACAATATTTTCGGTCCACAGGGCCATTTTCTCTCGTTATCTCGAACTTTTTAACATTTTTTTTTTTCAAGAAATTTTTTAATAACATTTAATTTCCAATTTTTAAAAAGTACTGTTATGAAATTTTTAAAAATTCGATTTTTTTTTTATGAATTGAACTTCTGAAAAGCATCTCTTAAACAGATTTATCTATTATTTTTGTCTAACGCAATAACATGCCGCTTGTTAAGCGAAAACTCACAAATAAATCTATAATAGAAGAAATGCAAGGCATTAAAAGACCTGGAGACAGGGATGTCTAACGAGGTTGCCCAAAAGTATGGTGTCCCAAAGGACACATTATCAACCTGGGTTAACAATAAGTAAATAATCTCACTCGAAAAAAATGGCACAAAATCTAAACGGATGAAACTTCGTAGTGGTAATTTCGAAAATGTAGACAAGCTATATTCACGTGATTTGTTGCAAAAAGAAGTCAACAAGTACCAATTGATGGTACCATACTGAAAGAAATAGCAAATAAAGAGTAGGACTTTATAGCATCTGATTGTTGGTTTCATAGTTGGAAAGAAAGGTCAGTTAAATTTTGTCAAATCTTTTTCAATTTAAATATAAACAAATAAGCATATATATGTTTATATATAATTTATTGAATTTTCCAAACATGTAATTAAAATTCAATTATTCTGTTCCTATTTTTAGGAACGTCATCAGCTTTAAAATAATCTCAGGCAAAAGTGCCACCACGATAAATGATATAACTGTGTATCAAAGCTGTCAATAAACTAACCCCTGCCAAAATATCTTTACTTCAAGCAATTATAGATCTTATTTCTTCATGGTGTGTCGAAGGAGACTATCATCAATTGCTTTAAAAAAGCTGGTTTCAGCAAAACAAACAAGAGTATTAAAGAAGCTGATGGTGATCATCCTTTTAAATTTTTGACAGAAGAAATTAACCGTTTGTGAGATTTAGGTCCTAGCGCCGTCCAAGAAAATCTCTCAGCGGAATCTTACATTGGTTTAGGTTGCGATGTAGTAACCATTGGTTTACTTGCCACTCATGCTGAAATTATTGCTCAGATTTTAGACCCTAATTTTAAAAACGACGATAATGAAGTTGAAGGTAGCGTTGACGAATTGATTTTTGACGTCAAAGCTCTGCCACGCCTATCGGATATTCAAACAGAAAATGCTTTTGAAACAATTCAAGACGTTTTGCTATGTACAACTCAAACTACGATTCAAAACGCTTTGTTATACAGTTTAAAATTCGATTCAAAACGCTTCGCTTTACAATTCAAAATTCGATTCAAAACGCTTTGCTATACAGTTCAAAACTCGGTTCAAAACGCTTCGCTTTACAGTTCGAAATTCGATTCAAAACGCTTTGCTCTACAGTTCAAAATTCGATTCAAAACGCTTCGCTCTACAGTTCAAAATTCGATTCAAAACGCTTTGCTTTAAATACATAAATGATGTACAATCCTAAGAAA
This sequence comes from Hydra vulgaris, assembly GCF_038396675.1. Classification (NCBI taxonomy): domain Eukaryota; kingdom Metazoa; phylum Cnidaria; class Hydrozoa; order Anthoathecata; family Hydridae; genus Hydra; species Hydra vulgaris. The sequence goes on along the minus strand of NC_088933.1, from coordinate 25,337,072 downwards.
CTAAAACTTGAGGATTTAATGAAGATGGAAAAGATGGATAATTTGAAGCAATACCAGCTAACAGATTTTTTCTAAAAGTTGTAGTTTTTGTTGTTAATGATTTTTGTCAGAAAAATGAATTGCTTTTTTAATGAAAGTTGAGCAAGTTTACTTATTTTCAACCCCTTTCTTGATATCTTAAACTCTCGATATCTCGAACTTTTTTTCCGGTTCTCTTAGTGTTCGAGATATCGAGAGTTAACTCTATCTTTTTTTTTTTTAACAGAAAAGCTTATACGTGTTTCGTACTTTAAAAAGGCATTGAAAATACTAATTAAATTCTAAATTGCATTTCTTTACAAAATAAGTATTTAAAATACTTTACAACGCTGGTATCAACAATGCTAAGACAAACTTAGAGAACCTTTGCCAACGCCGGTTCCGAGTATCAATCTATAATGAAAGAGTTCAGTGAAAAAAAGCACAAACACTCTGGTGATTTCTTCCAAAGATAATAATGATTTTGAAGCATCTTGCTTATAAGAACATAATTATTTAAACTTATTTTTCTTATTTCTCTTGCTTATAAGAATTATTAAAACTTAAGATTGTCACACTTAACGACAATTCAAAAGCTAACTTACTTGATGACTCAGTGCATTAAAAAAAAAAAAAAAAAAAAAAACAGTGCCTGAAAATTTACTGCTTGTTATGTATCATGGTTAATAATATTCAAGTTGAACAAGTTTTTAGCGGAAAACCACAGTACTTTATTTATCAATTTATTTTAGTCAAAACAAAAAACCTATTTTAAGTAAAATAAACCTTTTTTGACTAAAGAATATTTTTTTAAACATTATTTGGGTTTCATACGATTCCTGAGTTTTCAATTCCTGTGAAACCAAATTTTTTGTCTTTTGACCCGTTTCTAAACATTTTTGTGAGCATGTTTAATTATTTGCCACTAGTTTATAACTTACAAATTTTACATGAAGAAAAATTCATGTCAAATTACGCTTTGAAATCAGTATTTTTCCATAGAAAATGAGTTTTACTCAATTTGAACCAATATGAAAAACTTTTAATGATGTTTTAAAAATACAATTAAACTAATGCTTTTTTTAAAAAAATGCTAAATCGTACTCAATTCACAAAAAAACAGATTAAAATTTAAAAAAATCTTTTTCTTCCTCTTCTTACGAAAAGACGAGTGAGCTTCTCAATGTTTATCATGTATAACTCATGTATAGTTTTAACAAGTCTAAAAATTTCCCCTAGACATTTAAAGTTGAATAAAACAATAGCCTAGCTGTACATCAAGCAATTATAACAACAAAGTAAGTCAATATTTTTATTTTTCCGTTACGAAATAAAAACATTGACACGGCAAAAAGAAAGCAACACTTTTATGAATAACAACAACTTTAATAAAAAAATATTTTTTATCTAAGTAACTCTTAATTTTGGCAAAGTAATCAAATCGTAACGTTTATAGATATGAGAAGGTTATGATTTAAATGAAAATCTTGACAAGTTCTTAAGTATATTTGATTTTTTTAATAATTAGAAACTTTAAATTATTTTAAATTAAAACTTCACTCAAAATATTAGAAAATTTAAATTATTTCAATTACAACTATTTATTTAAGTATCATTTAGCTTAAAAGTTTTTTGATAAATTTACGGTAAAGTGAGTGTATACAATAAACATGTTAAATTCAATATAATTTTTAATATTTAGGCGTCAAATTTAAGAATGAATGCAAAACTGGTATATGCAATACTTTTGGCAGTTTTAAGCGTTTTTATAGTACTTATCAATTCCTTATGTGTCAACGTTATTATGACGTCAAAGCGTCTCTTGCAAAACCCACCAACGCTTTTGATTGCAAATCTTATTGTAGTTCATTTGATCCAAGGATTGTTTGTGGTACCTTTATACGCAATTGATATGTTTTATGTAAATAGATGGGCTTGTGATTTTTATCGGTTTACTTCTATGCTTACATTTTATGGATCATGCATCGGCGTTGCTTTACTTAGCATTGATAGATTGCTAGCTATCAAAATGTTAACATCATATCACCTTACTGTTACCAAAACCCGTGTTATAAAGTTAATTATATTTAGTTGGATATATGTAGGTGGACTTTGTTTAATTCCGTTTGTTCCATTAAAAATGGCTAAGCCTATCCTTCTAACAAAACAGTGTAGCTACAATCAACCTAAAATATGGTCCATTTTAATGCTTGTGATTAATGCATTTTTGATTTACCTATTTGTTGTATTTTCTTACGTTTTAATCCGTCGAAAGTTAATCAAAATATGTGTCTTTTTAAACAAATTAACCATTAACAATCAGTATGTTGCTAGTATCAAATCAACAAAGTCGATAAATTTTTCTAAAACTACTTTACTAGTCTTGTGGTTAGTTTTGTGTTACGCAATCACCTGGGCACCGACAATTATTTACTTGCTCGTTCAACATTTTGAGCTGGCTCCATCTTTTTTTAATGAAAAGTTCTATAAATCGAATATAGGCGAAATACTTACTTTTTTTGTGAAATATGTTAACTTCATTGATGCAATCATTGCTCCCATCATATATTGCTTCAATCATCAAGAATTTCAATTAAAACTTAAAGCTAAAGTTAGGAAACTTTCGAAGAAGAAAAAGAAGAATTGTATTGCTAGCGAGAGTGATATAGATTTAAAAAATATTTCTTTATCAACAATAGCTCAAAGCTGCAACGCTTCAACAAATTCAGTTCTGCAATAAAGTAATTTTATTTATGATTGATACAGCATAGTTATAATTGATACAGCTTAATTAAAACTGGTAGAACATAATTATTAGTTTTCAAAGATTATTTAACTGAGTTAACATGATGCTTTTAAGAGAGCATTGTGCAGTCAGCATAAGTAAGATTTACTAAGTTGTAACTAGAATTGCATCATTTGATTACCAACATTATCAACTTTTGTTTTTTAACAACTGTTGTTTTTTTTTATAACTAAAACAATTCTAATGGCTCTTAGTTAAGCAAAGTCTTTTAAAATTTCAAATAAATATTTAGCTCCATTGTGTTAACTTGATAATATTGGTTACTGGTTATTAATAGATGTCGAAAATCGTTACTAGAGGTCATCAATAACCAGCAGAAGTCATCAACTATAAATAGTGGTTCTTCAACTATAAGTTGTAGTGTTTTTTTAAACTTCAAACGTCTGTTACTAATGAAGCTGACGCAAAGCTGTATAGATTCCTAATCCTTTTGGCAATACAGTTGAATGCTGAATAACTGCTGTATTATTATCCTTTGCATTAGTATACTTATATTTTATTTGTCTATTTATTTTTACTTTTATTTGAATTTTATGATATGTTTTGCTAAACAATTTCTCATATCCGAAGAAATATTTGACTTAGCATAGAGATAACAACCAATAGTCATTAAGATTAACCCAATGTAGCGTCCACTATCGACCAACATTTTTGCGTACTAATGTACTATTCATACACTATTGAACTGATTTGAACAATTTATTACATAATAGTCTAGGCTTTTTTTTGTACTTACAATATCATGAAGTTAATCATTCTAGTCCTCAGATTTATTATTATAAATTTAAATTATATTTGTACTAAACTCGGTACAGGATAGTGTTATTATTCAGTGGCCTTGGTCTTGATTTTGCTTAAGTCCTTGAAACAGTTTTCTATCTTTTTTCATAATTTGGAAACTGGAAAAGGAAATAGAAATAGTAGAGAAAAAAATCAATTAAAAAAAATATATATATATATACTTTTAATTGATTTTTTTCTCTACTATTTCTATTTCCTTTTCCGGTTTCCGAATTATATATATATATATATATATATATATATATATATATATATATATATATATATATATATATATATATATATATATATATATATATATATATATATATATATATATATATATATATATATATATATATATATATATATATATATATATATATATAGATAGATAGATAGATAGATAGATAGATAGATAGATATATTGGTATCATTTAGCAGGAACTACGACACGAAGGCACGAGGACCTTTTTTTTATTTTTAGGAGTATTCTAAATATAGTAGACTTTTTTTAAGAATTGACGATTGTGCCCTCCCCCTCCCCCTCACTTCAGAACCCGTGTCGTCGGCCCTGTATAGAGTTGGCATTGAACATGGTTTCTCAATTTTGCATTGAATATAATATAATAACCCTTTATTATTGCATTTGAACTTCTTACGTTACACCTGAAAGAGCAATTTTACTTTGGAATTTGTTGATGACTTGGTGCATATCAGGACTTGCAAATATGCTTTTTTTTTAAGCTTTCGTTTTAGGTTAGAAATAAAACAGTCTTGTTTAAACCAGAAACTTTAAATGTTGGTAGAACATTGTTTACCTTCTCTTTCAGTTTTTCAAAAAATATTTCTCTTTTTAAATATAATTTCTGTAGTTGCAGGAATAGCACACAACAACTAATACCAAAGTCCTACATACATTTTTTAGGAGCAGTAAAAAAAATCCCGGCTTAGCAAACCTGATTAAAGTTATTTGACATAAAGAAATATATATATTATATATGTATATGTATATATATATATATATATATATATATATATATATATATATATATATATATATATATATATATATATATATATATATATATGCATATATATTATATCGAAATATATATTTAATCGAAATACCATTAAAATAAGCTACTCATGTATGCCAAACATTAAGTCCATCATTAATTCGCACAATCGCAGGATATTATATAGCGAAGATAAAGATGAGGGGAAAACATGCAACTGTGCCAACAAATCCATCTGTCCCAAGATCAATCAGTGCTTGTCGAAGAACATCGTTTATCAAGCCACCGTGTCGTCAAATAAACCTGACAACAAAGAAAAAGTATATTTTGGCTTATGTGAAACTCCATTCAAATTTAGGTATGCTAATCACCTAAAATTTTTCAGCATTAATAAATATAAAAATGATACCGAGTTGTCTAAAGAAATTTGGGACATAAAAGACAAAATGATTGCACCCTTAATTAAGTGGAAAATTGTAAAACATTGCAATCATTATAACGCTTCGTCAAAAATTTTAACATAAAAAGGTGATTACTTGTTAAATAAACGAATTGAGTTGATTTCAAAATGCAGGCACACGAATAAACTCCTCTTATCTTTTTTTGACGCCGGTGATAAGTAGGGTTTCTCATTTCCCGTAAATTAAGCATCCCGGGATTCCCGGTGTGTAACTTATTTATCCCGGGATTTACCGGTATAATTTTTGATATAAAAACAAGCGGTTTCTGACAAATTTACTATTTTAAATAAAATTATTACTATTTAAAATAAATTCTGACAAATTTACTATTTTAAATAAAATTATTACTATTTAAAATAAAATATTGCTTTAAAAAACATAAGCAATCAATTGATTTATCACTTAATCGTGAACGAATTTTTCCCATAAATAGACCCGCGGCAGAAAAAGCTCTTTCTGATTCAATTGATGTCGGCTTGATGGTCAGTAATGTGGAGTATATTCTTTCTAAACTTTTGCTACGTTTTCCAGTTGCCTCAAAAAGTTTGATTTCTTTTGTGAGGTTTTTTAAATTGCTAATGTCTTCTAGAGCTGCTTTTTCTATTTGTTTGACATTACAAATAGTCGCATCCAATTTTTGTTCAAGTGTCAAAATACTTTTGCCTAATAAATTTGGAGCAACAGGTTGAGGTATTGACGGGTCAGAAACCATGCTTTCATTATTACGACTCACTTCAAATATTTCATTATTTGATGAACTAGTGCTAGCATGCTCTATGTACAACCTGGTATAATTTTTTTTTGCTGTGGCTTTTAATGCATGTTTGGACGGTAAGAGTAGTTTGGAGTTGATATTTGATTTCTGATTATAACTAATTGGTTTGTTTAAAAATTTTAGTTGTCCAATTAAATTGGCATTTCTGTGTTCTTCAACTCTCTGCTGCACAGATTGAAGCAGTCAGTGACGGATTTACCATATGCGAGGCCATAGGCAAGTTTTCTATTATATTAGTTGAGTTTTTAATTCTTGTGTTCTATTGTGGATATTTATTAGAACGTAACGAAGCAAAAAACGCACATAGGTTTTAAATGTACATCAAGTATTTTTTTATTTTAGTTGAAGATGCACTAATAAGACTACTCAAAATGCGATATCATTTATTTTTTTCGCAGATTTTAGGAGGATCGATTACATTGACTTAAAACTTAACCTTTCTGACTTTTAAAGACGCAAACTCGTCAATTAAATCAGAACAGTCCAAGGACCGACTTATTTTATTTTCAATGGAAATTAAAGCTAATGCAGATAAGCGGTCTTGACCCATAGTGGAACGTAAATAGTTTTTTATGAGTTTTAATTTGGAAAATGACCTCTCTGCGCTTGCCACTGAAATAGGGGAAGTTAGTAAAATTCGTAGGGCAATAAATAAATTTGGAAAAATTTAGATTAAAGAATTTGCCGTAATATACTTCAAAATTTCCAGTGCATCTTTCGATTCCGCCGAAGCTTCCATTCTTAAAAATGTATTTATTTCCGAGTATAACTCTTCATGGTTCACGTCCGATTCTTCTGTACTAGGATTTCTCAGTGATATTTCTAAATTTTTACAATCATTCAACAATTCATTCGCATCTAAACTTCGCATTTTTTCGGTACGGGTTAAAAAACCTAATATTTTGTTGTATGAATCAAGCATTTTGAATCTTTCATTTAAGCTTACTAATGCAACATCAATTATTGCATTAAAAAAATCTACTTTATATTTAGACTTTCCATTTAGAGGTGTATCAGTTCCTTCATATTAAAAAAAACGTCGTTTTCGGCTAAGCCGCACTTGAGGGAATACTGGCTCAGTACCTAATTTTATAGCTATTTCTTCAGATTTTTTAATAATCGCTTCAAATGATTCATCACTTCTGAATTCAGAAACCGCTACAACAAATACCCGGAACCAGCATAACATCCCATCACTGCTCAGATTATGTCTTGTGCAACAGTAAAAATGTAAAGACAATATTATATAAAATAAATAAACAAACAAACAAAAAGTCATTCAGTTAGGAGGATGGAAAAACAGAAAAAGCCTTTGAGACGTGTAGGTGTATATGGGCAAAGATATATTTTTCACAGTCATTATCAATGTATATGAGACTAGAAACCGCATACTCTTTCATATGGTTGCCAGGCATTATGTATAACGCAAAAAAAAATTGCTACATACATAATAATAGATGTATATGTAAAGTTGATATTTTGTAAAAATACTGTTTATAAAAATACTGTACGCATACATTATATTGAATTTTAATAAATGAGTTTCGTTGTTTATATTTATTGTACTAAGAAAATTTTTTTATATTACTTGTACTAAGAAAAAAAAATGCGAGGCCACCGGCAAATGCCTGCTTTGCCTGTGCTTAAAACCGCCGCTGGAAGCAGTTTATTAGCTATCAAATTTTTTTTCTCCGCCTAATTGTCCAAAATGAATATCATTACACCTTCTGCATCAAGTAGAGTAGCATCATTTCTACCAAGTGTTTCTATTCCAACTTTTATCGGTTGCAGAAAAATTGTTATTGCGTTCATAATCGCATATTCATCTTCGAAGATATTCAGAACTTCTTTTAAATCGATCATTGCTTTTAGTATACATGTTTTTTACTTTAAGGAATCTTTCTTTAGTTCCCAATCTTTCTAGCATTGCAACAAGACTATTCCACCTTGTTTTGACATCTAATATCAGCTTCAGTTCTTTATGAAACATAGATTTTACGTAGATTTGTAAAACGTCATTTTTAAGAGATGATTTGCAGAACATTCAAACCACTTTTCGAACCTTCTGAATTGTTAAGGCTATATTTACACTATTTTGTAAATCATCAATAAACGTAACACCTTTGTGCTGTATGACTCATCATTACAGACAAATACATCATCAAACTCATCGCAATCAATCAAACTTTCATTGGAATCTTGCAACTTCAATTCAATATATTTTGCTGAAGAGTTTGACTTTTTGTAAAGAACATTACATACTGCCAAAGAAAGTCCGTAGGCATAACACAGCTGCTGTTCAATACCACTTCGCCGTCCAAATTTTTTCATTACGGATGCTCCGTCAGTGACACTAGCTATGATGTGCTTTTTAACTAATAAATTGAAATCTAACAGTTTATTTTCAACCAGATCAATAATTTTTTTCTGCAGGAAGTGATCCAGCTATCGGAGTCAATCCCAGGCTCCAAAACTTTGTTAATAAGTGTAAACTTACATTTAAATAACGTTGATTTTTTAAAGACGTATATTCGTCTAACGGTAAAGAAAATCGCAACCCGCTAGATATTTCTTCTGTTATCTCTAAAACCACAGTTTGTTTAGCTAAATCATATTGTTTTTTTATCATACTCATAACATGGGATGGATTTTTTGGTAATAACATGCCTTTTTCAGACAATGATTTTCTAATAAGTTCACTTTTTGTTACAATTTTCTCAATAGTCTGCTGTTTAACAAACAATGTGATTTTCTTTTGCACAATTTTAATTTCCGAAACAGTATCTTCATGTAGACGCTTTATATTTAAATCCAAATCCTTATGTGCGTTTTTCAAATGACGAAGGTTTGAGAAACCCTAGTATAAAACTTAAAGTAGTAAAGAAAAAGTTGTTTTTTCTTCGTTAATATATATATATATATATATATATATATATATAGAGAGAGAGAGAGAGAGAGAGAGAGAGAGAGAGAGAGAGAGATAGATAGATAGATAGATAGATAGATATATAGATATAAAGGGCCACCGCGTGGGGGGGGGGGGTTACTGGGTACTTTTACCCGGGTGCAGGATCAGAAGGGGCGCACACATCACAATAATTTTTTTTACTTTAATAAAATAGATACACAGGGCTTTAAAGAAAAACCCCTAATTTTATAATATAAGTTTATTGTAACAATACACTTGACACATATTTTAAAATTAGGAGTTTAAGAATTGTTACCTCAGCAATACAGCATTATCCGAACTCATATGCGGAAGTCTGAGACTAGTCAAAACCTTTTCGGGAAAATACTCATAATGGCTGCTTTGTCTATAAAAAAACACATACATACATAAAATAGCTTTAATACTTGAATTATTCTGTTTTGTAAATACAAAACATGTTCAGTTTCTGTTTTCAGGAAAAAGATTTTAGTTGTCAAAACAGAAAAAATTGCAGCAAATAGGACAGCAAATGAGCAAAAAAATAAGCGTACACTCAAAGATTGCGGTATACGAGCTAAAAAAAAAAAAGGAGATGGGGATAGGCCTGTTGTTTCCAGATTGATTATTACAAATTCCTCCAAGACACGTCAAGCTTTTGAAATAGTAATTTCATTAGTCTAAACATAATCTTCTTTTTCATATATCTCTCACATTTTCAATAGGATGGCTTTGCAAATGAGTCTTATGAAAATATTTTGAGCTCAGAAGAAGCACTGCCTCCTTCAAGTAGCACAATATCGGCAACAAGAGTTGAAAATGGAAACAATTTATTGGTAAATTTTGCTTTGCGAAGATTCTTTTAATAATCATTTTGAGCTTGTGTAAGTAATATACTTATTTAAATATTTATTTGAAATATTAGTATAATGATAAGATGGTTGAGGCAATTACTACAAACGATCCTGCTTTGTGGGCTGAAAATATGTCTAAAGTAGGACGTGATGCAGTTGTTCTTCTGACAAAGCTGACAAAGTAAAAAGCCACCAAAACAGTTCTCACCATCGAGACTATTACGTTAGGTGAAAAACAGCGCTGGAAAGCATGGAAAATCAGTGTGAGATTGATTCAAGTCTAGAAAAATTGATAAGAAATGAGGCAGCTAGGTGGCGTGAAATTCTGCGGTGCATCTTAGATGTAATTCTCTTCTTAGCATCACGCAATCTTAGCTTTAGAGGTATATTTATGAACGTTAATTGATATATTTATATTTACAATTTATTTTCTCTGTACTCTAGTTAAACAGAAAGTCGTAATTTATATGTGTTATTATAATCCTTGTTTTAGGCTCATCAAAAAGGATTGGTGATAACGATAACCGCAACTTTCTTGCGATTCTAGAGCTACTCGCAAAGCACTACAAGACTCTTCAGTTATACCTCAAAGAAGTTTCTCGCAGCCAACAAGAAAACAAATTTAAAAAAAAATTAAATTGTTGTTCATTATTTGGGTTGGAGTTCTCAAAATGAATTTATCAAAGAGTGTGGAAGATTTATCTGCGGTGCCATTATTAAAGAGGCTCATATGGCAATTTACTATTCCATTCTTGTCGATGAAACGCCTGACGTCTCTCAAACTGAGCAAATTGCCTTTGTTCTCCACTTTGTCTACTATGGTATTGATAAAAGATGGGTAGTTAAGGAGCGTTTTCTTAGGGTCTAAAATATTGAAAAAAGGAAAGGTGCAGTTATTGCCAAGCTAATTATAGATGTCTTGGAGCAAAACGACATCGATCTGAAGAACTGTCAAGGTTAAGGATACGACAATGGTGTCAACATGTCTGGTGTGTACAAAGGAGTACTAGCAATCATTCTTCAGAGAAATTCTCAAGCTTTCTAAATACCATGCAGCGCTCATAACCTTAACCTTGCTGGTGTTCACTCCCTTGAATCTTCTGTAGAAATGAAGAACAATTTTGGCCGGATTCAGTTACTCTACAATCTTTTTAGTGGAAGCCCTATACGATGGAAAATCTTGACCGAGACGACTGGTTTGTCTCTTCATCAAACCTCGCAAACCCGATGGAGTGCACGCATTAAGGCTGTAAAGCCGTTGGTTAAGCGACCCTGAGAGATTCTACTTTCTCTGCAGAAACTTCAGGATTTTTATTTAACTGGAGATCTTTTGAATGACATAAAATCTTTAGAGAAATGGACTCAGTCATTTGAGTTTATTATCATGACAACCTTCTGGTTCAAAGCACTTCAAGCAATAAACTATGTCATCGTGTCATTTCAATCAGAATATATTACTCTAGATGATGAGATGAAACTTATGAGGACTCTTATTGAGTATCTTACTAGATTTAGTTCTTCTTGGCCCGAACAAGCACATTTGGTTGTCTCCGGTCTAGCAAGCTATGGATTTCAGTCAAAATTAGTTCAAAAAAGGACAAGGAAGAGGAAATCGTTTTACGAAGAAGCAAGGAACAAAGTTCATTTCTACGAAAACAATGAAAAGCAGTTTGAGGTGAATGCGTTCGACACCGATCTCGATACTTTAGTTCAACAAATGAGAGACAGATTTCAAGCTGCAGTAAAGACGACGAACAGTTTCTCGTTCCTTTGGCTCTCAGAATCAAATAGTAGGTTGAGTGAAGAAAATGAAGTTGAACCACCTCTATTCAAGACTTTAGGTGTATGTCTTCCTTGCTCTTACCCATATTGCTCATCTTCGTCGTATAACTAAAAATTAAAAAAAGGAATAATAAGTACCTTTTTTTGTAAAAACTAAAAAGGTTTTGGATTCATAAGTAAATTAAAGAAAAATGACTCAAAAATTCTAAATCAACAATGAAATAAGTAATATTCAATAAAAATAGTTTAATAAAAATTAATTAAAACTATTTAAAACACCAATTTACCTGCTCTAAATTCTGATAGGTAACATTTCCTTGGCGTTTTTTCTTTGCTTTTTCTTTTTCCAAGCCAGCCAGATCACTGAATGAGAACTAATTATGTGACGCCTCATACCACTGGTATTTCCATCTGTAAGCTTGGAGACATGGCCACAGTTGTAATGTTGTACTTTGCAAAAACTTTCTCAATGCCATTCTCGATGACTCTTTCCTCAGTAAAGTGCTTCCATATTTCTGTCCTTGGACGAACCATGTTGTCAGACTAAAAGTACAAAATCAAATATCACTATCAAAATCAAAAAAAAATTTTCCCGTACAATAGTTAAATACGTCCGATCGTTAAACAGTTCCAGGAACTACAAAAGAAAACTTGCACTTTCTCGGAAAATGATAATAAACAATAAATTAACAAAATAAACAACAAATTATAAAAATATATAATGACAAAGTGTTTTCTTACCTGATTCTTTGTAAAAAAAGATGATAATATTGTTGAACAACAAAAAAATATTATATATTTAATATAATTTGAACTAATTTCATTAAACTTTTAAAGTTTTTAGCTCTTAACTCTATTTACATTGCAAAAAAAAAACAAAAAAAAATTACAATTCAGCTGTCGCGCGCGTTGATTCCCAGTAGGCAAAGCGACGTGATAAAAACGTGAATTTCACGTTACTTTTGGCACGTGACATTTAGGTGACTTTTTGGTCCCCATGAAATGACCAATTCACGTGATTTATGGACGTGTTTTTCACGTTACTTTTGGCACCCGATATTTAGGTAACTTTTTGGTCTCCATGAACTGTCTAAAAGACGTGCTTTTTACGTTAATTTTGGCACGTAATATTTAAGTAATAATTATATTTTATAAAAACGAAGTGTTTGGATTCGTGTAAAGAAAAAAAACTTATCGTCAAGAAAATATTTAATACGTATTAAATTACATGGTTTTATTAGTCAGTATATTAGTTCTTGGCATAAACATTTTGAATTTGTAATAAAAGCTGCACTTTTGTTAAAATATCCTCCTTATATCCAATAAGTAATTTTTTTTTTTTTTTTTTTTTTTTTTTTTTTTTTATTACATTATAAATAAGCATTTCGTTACAATATTTAAAGTACAAATATATAATAATAAAAACATATATATATATATATATATATATATATATATATATATATATATATATATATATATATATATATATATATATATATATAATAATCGTTATTAAATAATAAAAGAACGCGGGAACTCGTAGAAGACTATACGGTCTTGTCGTCAAGATAAGAAATAAGTTAACGAAGTAAGAAACTTAAAATATTCCGTTACAAATACAAGATACATTATTATATATTACAATTGTTAATGATGCATATATAATTTTTATAAATCAATAGTTAAATAGGGGGTAAAAAGGAAGATCACTAAAAAAAAAAAATATATCAAAAGTATATTGTTACATCTTCAATTGTAAAAATGAGTTCTTTAAGCTTTCGTTTAAAAGAAAAGTAGTTACTTTGATGAATAAAATCCTTAGTGAAATTTTTTAAAACTATTTTATTCCATAAGAATGGTCCGCGATAATCAATACAAAATTTAAAAAGATTTGTTTGAAAAATGGGCTGCTTTATAAAATTATCATTCCGCAAAATGTATTTATTTTTATCTTTCGATGAATACAAATTATGGAAAGAAATAGGGGAGGAATTGGTTTTACATTTAAACATAAAACAAAGAATATTAAAAATGTTAAGCTCATATATATTAAAAACTTTCATTTCAAATAATAGAGGCTTGGCATGAGTATAACGGTCTTTAAAATATATGAGACGTGCTACATGCTTCTGGTGACAATAAAGAGGTTTAAGTTTAATTTTCTTTGTACTACCCCAAGCAATGTTTGCATAGTTTATGTGACAATGAATAAATGAGTGATATAACTGTACTAAAGTACGTTTATTTAAAACATTTCTTGCTTTGTACAATATTCCTATACTTTTTGAAATTTTACTTGATAAGTTTTTAATGTGACTTTTCCATGTAAGATTTTCATCTATACAAACACCTAGAAAGTTGGTTACTGTTACTTGTTTAATTTGTATATAGTCAATAACAAGATGAGGCATGTTAATTGGCAGTTTATGTTTTTTGATAAGAGGATGGAAAAGAACCCATTTAGTTTTATCAATGTTAAGAGATAATTTGTTAGTCTTAAACCAGTCAGATATTTTAATTAACTCGATGTTCAAGCAACTAAATAAAGTAGGAATGCTTTTGTGTGACATGAATAAATTGGTGTCATCAGCAAACATAATTGTTATTAAATCCGAGGCTTTGTATAAATCATTAATATAAATAAGGAAAAGAATATGGATCCTTGAGGAACTCCACATGTAATATTTAACCAATTTGATGATAATGTTTCATCGGCGTAAACAAATTGTTTGCGATTAGTTCAATAACTTTTTAACAATTTTAAAACATTGCCTGTTATACCACAACATTTTAATTTTTTTGCAAGAATTTTATGATTAATGGTATCAAACGCTTTCGCTAAATCAATAAATACTCCCAATGTGAATTTAGAATTATTAAATGAGTCTGATATACTTCTTGTAAGCTGAATAATTGCATGCTCTGTTGAATTATTTTTTTTAAATCCATATTGCATGTTATATAATAAATTGTTTGATAAAAGGTGATTGTATATTCTGTTGTACAAAATTCTTTCTAAAATTTTAGAAAAAACAGAGAGGATAGAAATTGGACGATAGTGTTTAACATTAGTTTTTTCTCCTTCTTTAAATATAGGAATAATTTTTGCTATTTTTAAATCATCAGGAAAAACTCCCTGATTAATAGAGCATTTAAAAATTTGGAAAAGTATGTCTTTTAAAACGTCAAAACAGTTTATAATAACGTTCCCATTGACATCATCTGGACCAACTGCTTTATTTGACTTTAACAATTTATAAGCACTTTCAAACTCTTCAAAAGACAAATCAAAAAAATTTAGATACGAGTTTAGAGGGTCATATGTTGCCTTAAATGATTTTTTAGGGTTTGGAATTATTTCGGCTAGGTTTTGTCCTACAGATACAAAATATTTATTAAATTCGGAAGCAATTGTTTTTTGATCAAGAATAAAATTATCATCTACTTTATTAACTGAGGGCAAAGATTGCGATGTATTTTTAGTGTTACCCGTAATTTCGTTTATTAGTTGCCAAGTGCGTTTAGAGTTTAATTTGTATTTTTCAAGTAAATTAGTGTAATATATTAATTTTGAATTTTTTCTTAGGCGTTCAAATAGTCTTACGTAATTTTTATAATTGGTCTTACTCTCAGTTGTTTTCAATTTTAAATATTTAATATAAAGTTTTTGTTTAATTTTAGATGATTTTAGAATACCTTTAGTAATCCATGGCGATTTAATTTTTTTATGTTTGTAATTTATTTCTACTTTGGGAAAATTGATGTCATAAATTTCATAAAAAAATTTTAAAAAAAGATTTATATATTAAATTAATGTCTTCAGAAAAGTGAATAATGTCCCAATTAACTAAAGAAAGTTGATATTTAAAAGATTCTAGGTTTTTATTATGAAAAAGTCGTTTTTTAAATGATTTTTTTTCATTATATAAAATTTTCGCATAAATATCTATTGAAAAGAAAATAGGGAAATGATCAGATATGTCACTTTTAATAATGCCTTTTTTAAGCGAATTATTAAAAATATCATTGGTTATAATGTTATCAATTAAGGAAGTTGTTGTTTGAGTAATTCTTGTTGGTTTGTTTATTAGAATAAGTAATAAGTACAAAGTCATAGATCTGCAACGATCGATCCACAAAGAGCGCACTTCAAACTTAATCTAACGAATCAGTTGATAAATTCTCCCATAAAAGCACGCTTCAAACATAATCTAAGGAATCAGTCGATATTTTCTCCTATAAGAGTACGCATAGAACTTTATCTAATGAATCAGATTTAGCTGAAAAGAAACGAATAAAAGCTTAAATAATAATATGATTATTTAATAATTATCTTAAATCACAAACTTTTAAAACAAATCTTACTTGGTAAGTTGCCAATCATTTTGGCAACAAGATTATCTAGTTGTTTTCTTTTATCTAAACCATTAAATAATTTTAAGAAAACAATACTACATACAATGTAGAAAAATAAAAAAACTCATTTGTCTTCTAATTTTATACTCTTATTGCTAAAAAATAAATAAGGGTTTAATAAAAAAAAGACATAACAAAAAAGTCGACAGATAAATAAAAAAAGTACAAAATAAAAAATACAAGTCTAAAAAAATATTGTTTATCTATATATATATATATATATATATATATATATATATATATATATATATATATATATATATATATATATATATATATATATATATCTAATATCTGTCTATAGATAAATATATATCTATATATAAAGTTAATAACTGATGCGCGTGATTAGAAAAAGACATGTACTCACCTTATGTGATAACATCTAATTAAATAATTTGTTTTCTTTATTTTTCATCTTCTTATATTTGCACTTGTTTCTGCATTAACTTGTTCATACATTATCTCACTAGATGCAAAGGTGACAGCCCATGAGGATTATCTTACTAGGATTATCTTACTACTTACAGCCCATGAGGATTATCTTACTACTTACAAAATGATATTCCTAGGCAAAAACATAACAATACCATTGGATCTTCCTAGTCAATAATATTTTATACAGAACTTATCATTTTTCATGTAACTTAATAAATTTAATAATAAATAAGTTATAATAACTTATTTATTATTAAATTAATTACATCGACAAATTTGACAGTCTAAAATATTATATAATAGGGTAGAAAAAAAAAGTATACCTTGTATTAGGGTTTGATCTTTTGCGTGTTGCAATATGAGAATTATCTGCCATAACGTTACACGATTTTGAATTAAGCTTTGTAATATATTTATTAAACCTAAATTGATAAAACTTAGATATAAAATAATATAATATGTTTAGATAAAATATTATAAATGTGACATTTTATTTTTTTCAAAAATGCATTGCGATGTTATAAGATATCTTATACCCTGATACTTTTTTTATTATTATAAAACTACAATACAAAATAATTATATTATTATAAAAGTATAATAAAAAGTAATTACCATAATGAATATATAAACTACATATTTCATATAATCATTACATTTAAAAAATTTGGAAAATTGTTTGCAGAAAATATCCTGAAAAAATTCAGAATATTTTCCCCCTAATTTTTCCCTTAATTTTGCATTCAGCCAAGTTGTTTCTCAATTTTTTAAAAACTTTTCTTAATTTTTGTTTGAATGATGACTAAAACAACATAAAAACAAATAGATGACAATAATATATACTTTAACTTGCATGTATGGAAAACTTTTTGGATATTTGGAAAAAGATAAATTTCAGAAAAATATCTGGTATTCCAGGAACATCCCCAAAAAAATAATCCCTGAAACTAAATTATAAAAATATAGTAAACAAAATAAAGAATATCTTTCCAAGTTTCTAATCATAGGTTTTTATTGAGAATAAAAAAAGTTCAAAAATACACAATATTTTGGCAACGTAACTTTCATGTTTCAATCAAGTAAAATTGTAACCTGGACGAGGTCACCTAAAATATAGATGATTGAAACGTGAAGAAGGAAACTGAATAAGAGCATGCATCAAACTTTATCTAATGAATAAGTCGATATTTTCTCCAATAATAGCTAGCAACACCAAATTTAGCTAAAAAGAAACAAACAAAAACTTAAATAATAATATGATTATTAAATAATTATCTAAAATCACATATTTTTAACACAAGTTTTACATGGTGAGACACCAACTGTTTTGGCAACAAGATTTTTTGGTGTTGCTATTTCTTTGATCTAAATCATGAAACAATTTTTAAAAAGGCAATGCTATATTTGAGAGAAACTTGCTTTACATATTGGAAGGTTGTCAACATTGAAAGATAAGTGTAATGCAGTTTCAAATACAATAGCATCATAATCATCTTTTTGTGGGGAAAACATTGAACAAATCCGCGTTAATAACCTGTTTTATATTGTACATAATAACAATAGTAATAAAAGTCATACAATATATACAATAATAATTTCATAAATACAATTCAAATATATCTATTAATCATATAATATTTAAATAATATAAAAAAATGAAATAAAAAGGTATTAACCTTTTTTAACAAGTAAAGCACAAGATCAAGATGTCATATATTACAAAAAGATAAAGTATATAATAATAATATATACATATATCAGTAATAAATAACATAACACATTTGTTTATTGATATTATCTTGGGTAAATTTTTTAACCTTGTTGATAAAAACCAAATAATAGAAGAAAATCTATTTTTGGTTTTTATCTAATCGACTCTTGAGCAATAATGTATCCAGAAGTTCTAGGGACATTATTATTGCTCAAGAATCAAGAATAAGTTCTGCTAGAACGTATAATTTGTCCATGTAGCTTACTTAATTTGATATTAAATTCGTTATAACATAACTTATTTTGTACTAAATTAAGTAAGCACCATAATGGACAAATTCGCCAGTCTAAAATATTATATCATAAAGTAGAAAAAAAGCATACCTTGTATTTGAGTTTAATCTTATTTGTGTGGCAAATAGGAACGCTTGGTACTAATTTATTTAACTTAATTTGATGCAATTTGGATATTAGATATTACAACTTAAAATATATTGGACTATTTAGTTCTGTTTTAAATGCATTGCGTTATAAGATATTATATTGACCAATTTTTTTTTTTAATTATGATTAAACTACAATAAAAATTAATTTTAACGAAGCTGGTATTTAAAACTGGCCTTAACACTTTTTTAGGCTAATGGTTAAGTTGGAAAATTGAACTAAGTAATAAAAAACCATTTAAGTGTTTATTTTTATTTTCATTTTTTTTGTGAGGGAATTTCCGACTTATTTGAAAAATTTTTCTTTTTTATCAGAAAAATTAAAAAAAACTATTTTATAATCAATTGATAGTTTCATGTAGTTTTAAATAAAAGATATATGTGTTTTATCATAAAATATATTAAGTCGTGTACAATAAACTAATTGTTCATGAACTTAAAGAAAACATCCACAAAGTAATAGTTAATTCGACGCACGGAAATGAAAAAGTTGACCACAGTGCAGCTGGTTGTTTGACGCACAGAAACGAGTAAGATTTTTTTTAGAGTTTTGATTTAGTTCATTGTTTTTATTTATTGATATATTTTTTGATCTTTTTAATTATTCGTTAAAAATGACTTCGCATTTTGAAAATTTAAAATCTTTTGAGGGTAACTTTTTAAATAACCTGTCTGAAGAAAATATAAATATTTTTCAAGAAAACCAAATGAACTTAATTGACACACCATATATTGACCCCTTTGATTTTAAAATAATAAACGATCATTGTTCTTTTTTAGTTTTGCATATAAACATTAAAAGCATACTTCAAAATTTTGAGAAACTAAATGAATTTTTAAATATTATAAATTACACGTTCGACGTCTTAGCTCTTTCAGAGACTTGGCATGATTTTAAAAATTCTCTTGAATTAAATTCTACTTTTAATTTGCCATCTTATAAGCTTATTAGTCAAACAAGAGGAAGTAGAAAAAAAGGTGGAGGGTTAGGGCTTTATGTCGCAAAAAAGCATGAATTTGAGGTAAAAAACATACTATGCTTCTCAAACGATAATTATGAAAGCCTTTTCATTGAAATTATAAATAAAAAATATCGAAATATTTTAATTGGATGCGTTTATCGTCCACCAAGTGGTAAAATTAAATCATTTGAAACTTTTATCAAAAATACAATTGAAAAAATAAATAAAGAAAATAAAACTTTATACTTTATTGGAGACATGAACCTTGATGCTCTAACTTATTCAAAGTCTCCGAAAACAAAATCCTTTTTTGATATGCTTCTTAAATTTAATGTCTTGTCAGCAATTAATAAGCCAACACGAGTGTCAAAAACCTCGGCAACGGCAATAAACAAGATTTTAATTAATAATTATCTGGAAATGGAATTTGAAACCGGGATATTTATGACTGGTATTAGCATCACTTTCCGATATTTATGAAAGTAAGAAATTTAAAAACCATGTCTGATTGTGAACCAAAAGTTATAAATTTGAAAAAACGCAATCTTAAAACAAGTAATACTAATGAATCATCAATTAGACTAAAACAAGAAAAGTTGTCCAACGTGTATAGATGTCATGACACTAACGAAGCTTTAAATAGTTTTTAGATATATTCCCAGATTGCTTTAATGAAACCTGCCCACAAGAGAACATACAAATTAAGACAAAAGCAGTTGTCCGTGGATGTATAAATCCGTGGATGTATAAATCACTGATAAAGTGCTCAAAAAAGAAGAAAAAAACTCTATAAAAAATTTAAAAAAAATAAAAATACTGAAAATGAGATAAATTACAAAAATTATAAATATTTTTACCAAAATCTTATCAAAAAGGCTAAAAATTAATACTACAGTAATCAAATCATTAAATGCAAATCTGATAATAAGAAAACGTGGTCAATCATTAATGAGATAACGGGAAGGAAAAAAAATAATTCAACTTCTTTACCAAACAGAATTAATATTACCAACACTGACATATTTGTAAAAAACAAATCTCAGAAGAATTTAACAAATATTTCATAAATATTGGTCCTAGTATTGCTAATAAAATAAGTCCAACATCTGATTTATTTAAAAACTACCTAAAACCCGCAAATAACGCTATCATGTATGATAATGTATTCAACTATAAAGAATTCAAAGTAGCCTTTTCCTTTTTAAAAAAAAAGAAAGCACCAGGGTTTGATGAAATAACTAGCGATTTAGTTATCTTCAATAAAATCAGTCTAAGCAGACCTCTGATCCGTATACTTAAGCTCTCAATAACATCGGGGATTTTCCCTGATGTACTTAAATTAGGAAAAGCAGTTCTTATTTTTAAATGTAATGAACATTCAGACATAACCAATTATAGACCTATATCAATACTTTTTGTATTTTCAAAACTTTTTGAACGTGTAATTTATAATAGAATCTATAATCACTTCACTAAAAACAAATTATTTTACCCAAACCAGTTAGGATGCAATCATTGAATTAGTTAATCAAATAACTGATGATTTTAAACAAAACAAATTTACTCTCGGAGTATTTATTGACTTATCAAAAGCTTTTGACAATGTTGACCATTACATCCTATTAGATAAAATAACGCACTATGGTATAATTAATAAAACTTACAATTGGATTTAAAGTTATCTTGCCAATAGAAAACAATACGTGTGTAATATACAATCTGGAGTTTTAAATGCTTTATGTGGAGTCCTCCAATGATCTATCCTTGATCCACACCTATTTTTAATTGATATTAAATTGATTTAAGTTTTTAATAAAAAAGGAAATTTTTAAAATTTGAGAATCATTTGTGCTTAAAGGGATCACCAAGTAATTTTACTTTATTTAGTATTTATTTTATTTCATCTTCTTTTTGATTTACTGATTAGCGCAGCAGTTTTATGCCCATTAGGGTTTTTAATTTAATAACTATATTTTATTGAAAATGTATAAAGGGGCTTTATGAAAAGATTGCCATGACGTATTGTCATTTTCATCTTCTTTGAGCCCCGGTCTGTTTAACTCTTTATTTTATAAAGATCATTGTAAAAAATAAAAGTTTTTATTTTTTATTGTATATATAAAAACGGTGCTTGTTGACAAGAATTTACTGTCTTCTTTGTTCAACGGACATATTTTTTCTTTCTTGTATATATATTTGGATAATTTATTGTTAAAAAGCAAAATTACATAAGGCACAATAATTTTTCAGAAGCAATGGTTTTTTAGAAATTTATGGCATATTAACAATGTTAATATTAACATTTAACAAAACATAAAACGTAAAAATGTTATGTGTGCACTACTAAGACAATTTGCAATCCAGTTGCATCTTGCTGTTTTAACAGTTTTTTTAGTTGCATGTTGCTGTTTTGACTACTAATAATACTTATTGTGCCAGTTATGTACAATGGCATATCATTTTTCATTAAATAGTAGACATGTGCACGTAAATAATAAGTATCCACAGAAGAATCATTTCAATTTATAGTATGCGAAGTTAAAAAATATTGTCTTGAATGTTTTTAGTGCAACAGATATCAAAATTTTCTGTCCTTTTTTAAGAAGACTTAGCTTTATTAGTTGAAGTTTGTTTTACTTAAATTGACACCTTTTTCCACTTTTTTTTGTCTATGACACTCAATCCATCATTTTATCTAGAACAGCTATGCTGTTTTATGAAGTGTAATGTATTTCTTATAAAACTTATGACTGTGATATAAGTTTATATTGGTATTGGAAAAAAATTTGAAGGAGGTTTTTGTTGGTAAATGATCCTAGAGCATTTTAAAAAATACTTTTTTTTGATTTTAATGTCGACAAGATAAAATGATGGATTGAGTGTCATAGACAAAAAAAAGTGGAAAAAGATGTCGATTTAAGTAAAACTAACTTCAACTAATAAAGCCATATTATGACATTTTATAAATCTGTTGTGGCCATACTTCTATAACCTGAGAAATGTTGACTAATTGATAAAAAACTGGTTTAATGGTCGTCTAGTTGCAAAAAAATCCCCCCCCCCTCCTCCCTTAATAACGTGATTTTTCACAAATTACATGAGGACACATAAAGCTTATTTCCAACCCATTTATGAACAGCCACAAAAATAAATAAAACTAATTGTAAATTATATTTAGCATTTATAAACTACATATCATTGAAGTGGATCAATAAAAGTAATTATTTACAGCAAGTTAGTTTTAACGCTTTACAGGTCATTCTTTCCAATAAATTTCACATTTGCATATTACCATTTTTTTGAACTTTGAAGGAGGTCTTCCATCAATTTAACGCTTCGTTCAGCAATGATGTTTGTTCTTGGAATATGAACTACACTATCTTCTTTGCTCCAGTGTTTCATATAGCACTTTAAAGCAGATGTACACTTAATTTTAGTCAATGCATCAAGCATATAGTCATATGATTTATCATCAAATAATTGTTTGGTGAACCAAAGTTTTTTCCATAGATTTGCATTACAAGTTGCTGTACTTTCACACCTCCATGTTGGTATAAGAAAATAGGCAAGAAGAACATATGATGCTCGAACTGTGCAAAGGAGAAAGCTCGTGCCAAATTTTTGGTACGCTTAATTTTTGGTAATTTTTTATGATTCTTGAAGTAACTAAAAGCTTCACATAACTCATAAAGGAATTTGAAGTCATCTTGTCATCCTAAGTTTATGTAATGATTAGGCTCAGCTTCAAATGTGTAATTTTTTTGAAGTTTTTTATAATTTTCGGTTAAGTCCTTCACAAATTTATAACCAAAACCAGGACTTGTTGATTTACAATTTACAAAATGATCCAAAACGTGTTTTTAAAGAAGATCCAGTATATGATGATGACATCCTAAATATTGTGGTTTAGTAAAGCCTCTGGCTTCCATTTCATTTTGTATTTTTACAACTATACCATTTAATCTTACTGTGTTTATTGCTGTTGTGGCACATATAATCATTGAAATACATTTCCATGCATCAAAATCATTAGGCAATTTTTTAAAAACTTTAAAAATATCATTGGATTTTCCACTTTCACATTTAACAATTCCTAAGTTAATTTTCCTTTTCTCATTTTGAAGTATCACAACTTGGTATTCAGTCTTGTTTATTTTCTTTCCATCAAAATGTAGGCAGAATTGTTCTTCTTGTACCATTTTAGCAACAATTTTCTTCATGCTTTGCCCTTGCCTTATAGTTGATCTCCATATTCCTGTCTGGCTTGGAGTTTCTATTTCAATACCTTTTTCAAATAACTTTCTACAGATTATAGCCGATTTATTCGTAATTAAAGATTCCGTTATCACAAGATTAGATGCTAACTTTGTTCTATTACATACTCTCTTTCTTGATTTTTTTAATTCCACTGGTTTATAATTGTCTTGTGAATCTAAATCTGAACCACTTTCTTCTGATGCAGTTGAACTGCTAACTGGAGAATTATTTGCTTGTAGAAGTTGTATATTTTGCATAACAAACTCTGAATTTTAAAGGTAATGTAATGACACTTGTGTGTTAGTACTGTGACCTACTTCTCCTGAACTTAATAGTTGTATGTTATAAAATTTTTTGTCTTCCAGACTAAGCCATATGCCCTTAATATTGGTGATGTCAAAAAGATCTCCAAAAACAGAGCATTCTTCTTTTTTGCCAGGCTTTTTAAGATACTTGTCATGTTTTTCTATAACCTTTTCAATTTTTCTTTTAACTGATTTTTTAGAAATACTTGGAAAGTTGAGTTTGTTCCATAATTTACTTATTTCGACAGCAATTAACTTTACTCTTTCTTTTCTGCTTTTTTCAATTGATGCCAAGTAGTTGTAACATCCAATAATATATAATATGTTAGTAATGTTCTATGTTTTAATATTATTTTAATAAAAATACTTTTCTTTAAAAATTTACTGTATAAATATAAAATTAATTAAAAAAGACATTGAAATGGGTAAAGACAAAAGAAATGAGTAAAACATAAAACACATTAGTATTAACTATTTTCTGTATTTGTGTAATGTGTCAGTTCAGACCAACATATTACACAAGCACATAAAATAGTTTTACTTAGGTGTGTTTTATGCTTTATAGCAAATTTAAAAATCAAATACTTCCATAATAGTCATAAAAACAACAATATTTTTATAGCATAACTTAATTGTGGGTGGGTGGGGGACATTTTTTAACTATATTCAATATTACTATGAAATTTTAGGATTAACTATCAATTTCTCAGGTTTTAAAACTATGGCCAAATAAAACTGTGACAAAAGTTAAAAAAATCATTACCCTATATATATATATATATATATATATATATATATATATATATATATATATATATATATATATATATATATATATAGATAGATAGATAGATAGATAGATAGATAGATAGATAGATAGATAGATAGATAGATAGATAGATAGATATATAGATATATATATATAGATATATATATATATATATATATATATAGATATATATATACATATATATATATATATAATATATATATATATATATATATATATATATATATATATATATATATATATATATATATATATATATATATATATATATATATATATATTCTGCCTACATTTTGATGGAAAGAAAATAAACAAGACTGAATACCAAGTTGTGATGAGAAATGAGAAAAGGAAAATTAACTTAAGAATTGTTAAATGTGAAAGTTTCTTCAACAATTTGTTTCGCCATCAGTTGGCTCTTCAGGAAGCTTAAGCCAATCAGGTTTGCTTCCTGATGAGACTACTGATGCGAAACAAATTGTTAAAGAAAGTTAGATAAGTGTTTTTACTAATTTATATATATATATATATATATATATATACATATATATATATATATACATATATATATAAATATATATATATATATATATATATATATATATATATATATATATATATATATATATATATATATATATATGTATATATATATATATATGTATATATATATATATATATATATATATATATATATATATATATATATATATATATATATATATATATATATAAATATATCGATTATGCGATTTAAAAAATCGCATTTAATGGCACGCGGTTTATTTAATATAAATTGAATCAATTGAATCCGAAAAGCGATTTGCTCAATAGAAATCGCTTCGTAATTTATCGCATAAGCAATTTTTACAAAAATTACTGATACTTTTGCGGTTTTTTGCAATTTGTCGGATTTACGGCATATAATTTTGTTTAACAATGTTGATGTTTTGGCATGGTGAAAAAATAATGCTATAGAACTATCATTACATGCTAGCCAAGCCTTCTTATCAATCACAACTGGAATAACCTCAACTCTCAAATTTCAAAGCCAAAAAAACGTAAGCCACTCAACCTTCACAAAACCTTTCATTTTCTCGGCTTGGTTCCGAGCCTCTACCATCAATATCAAAACCTGCTTTTAAGAGAAGGTCCAGAAGGATACGATGTCAATGAGGCAAAGCTTTTTACATACAAAAATAAGAAAAACTTTAGTTGTAACACATTCTGTGAGTTAATAGATAAAATCAGTTTTGAAATTAAGCATCCATATCTACAGAGATTTACATCCTTCATGACTTCCGCAACTGGTTGAAAATTTATATGATAGACATCATTCTCTTCATAAAATTTATTAAAATAAATAAACTTTTGTTGTTTTTTTGTATTAACAGACTAAATAAACCCCTATTCTAACTTTTTTTGAGTTAGTAACTCGGATTTTTTGCGATTTTTCTATTAATCACAAGAATAACGATAAGTATGAAATTTAACGGCTAAATTGGATTTCTAGAACTTATGGAAATATTAGACGATAATAGCAATTTTTGCAACAAATAGCAATTTCTTGATAAAGTTGCAGTATATTGTAATAATAACGATAAAAACGCAATTTAATTGTAATCGCTTCACCTTTTGCTGTAAGTAAATTGAAAAAAGATGCACAATAATGCTGTACTTTGACCTCGATACGTTTTCTTTAGCCTGCCAAGCATTCGGTTGCCAGCTGATGCAGCCGTGAAGAATTGTTTTTTAACCTTCAGATCGTTAGTCATAACAACGCCTAGGTTCTGCGCCCCGTGTGCATGACTTTGCACTTCTATGGTTTGTTAAATATATATTTAATTGTTAAACATATATATTTGCAGTTCTATGGTTCTGAGGCCGGCTGGTAGTCAGGTTTCCGAACTCTGTGGTAGCTCTCAGAGAGGCTGATTCCATTAACAGCTAAAAAATATCAAAGTATTAACAGTGCCATGTTGTGCATGAATGGTGTCCCTGTTTGTACTTTTGGTGTGCATTGCGGAGGCCACATTTGGAGCCCTTTGTTACGGCTTAGGGTTTATCAGTAGTAATGAGGCAATTGCTTGGGCTATTAAACAGTGTTCTGAGTACTATCTATGCTTTGAGTCAAGTTCTTCAATCTAAATTTATCCATATTTTTCAGCAAAACAAATTCCATATTTTTCAGCAAAACAATTCTCCAGAAAACAGACGTTAGTTTATTACTGCTAGAAACCATTGTAAAAAGGTTTTGTCTAACGCCAAATCCCGCTATTCTCAGGTCATAAAATCTCGTATCTCATCTCAAAAATTAGGCCCTCGTGACTTCTAGAGAATCTTTAATAGTATCAACAACAAGGGCAAATCTGTAATTCCACGTCTTTTGTATGGTTCAGACTTTGTCACCTCACCTAAAGACAAAGCTGAATTGTTTGCAAAAAACTTTTCATCGATATCATCTCTTGATTCCACTAGTTGCTGATATTGTCAACAAACAGGTTGATCGATTGCTTGACATTCGTATCCCTCCAGCTTCTGTATCTAAAGAGATTTCCTGCCTAGACTGTTCTACAGCTTGTGGCCCGAAAACATACCTGTTATTGTCTTGCAGAAATGTTCTCCGGAGCTGTCGTCTATACTCTCAAAACTATTCAACAAGTGCTTATCAGAGTCTTGTTTTCCAGCCTGCTAAAAAGCGGCATCCGTGATCTTTATTTTTAAAAATTCTGGAGAGCGATCTGATTCGTCTAACTACCGTCCCATAAGTCTTCTTCCTATCTAAAGCAAGGTTTTTGAATCTTTAATTAACAAACACTAAATTTCTCATCTAATAACTTACTTTCTGACCATCAATATGGATTTTGATCTTTTCGTTCTA
Source organism: Hydra vulgaris (assembly GCF_038396675.1). Lineage (NCBI taxonomy): Eukaryota > Metazoa > Cnidaria > Hydrozoa > Anthoathecata > Hydridae > Hydra > Hydra vulgaris. The sequence goes on along the minus strand of NC_088933.1, from coordinate 25,309,446 downwards.
CAGCTGATTTGCTATCAGTAATAACTGATAGGTTTTATCGTGCATTAGATAGAGGTGGAGAGGTTAAGGTCATCGCTCTTGACATTTCAAAAGCTTTTGATAAAGTTTGGCATGCTGGTCTTCTCCAAATGCTTTCTTCTTATGGTGTATCCGGCAACATCTTTAAGATTATTGAATCCTTCTTTTCCAATCGTAGTATAAAAGTTGTCCTCGATGGACAGCACTCTTCCTCTTATTCTGTAACTTCAGGGATTCCTCAAGGTTCTATCTTTGGCCCTATACTCTTTTTAATTTACATTAACGATCTTCCAGATATTCTCACATCTAAGGTGCCATTGTTTGCTGATGATACTACCATTTATTCTTGTCGTGATAAGAAACCAACACCCTCTGATTGCTTGGAGGGGGCATTTGAGCTTGAAAAGAATCTCACTTCTGCTACAGCATGGGGCTCACAGTGGCTGGTGAACTTTAATTCAGATAAAACTCAATTTTTTTCAGCCAATCGTTATCGCAATAATTTAGATCTTCCTATATTTATGAACGGTGATGTACTCGATGAGTCATCCACTCTTCATCTTCTACGATTAACTCTTACTTCCAATCTTTCTTGGAAACCATATATCAAATCAGTTGCAAAATTAGCATCTGCTAAGGTTGCATCTCTTTATCGAGCTCGTCACTTTCTTACTTTGGATTCTATTCACAAAATTTTGGAATATTCACAATATTGGAATAAAAACGCATTGTAAACATAGTTGGACCTGCTATTGCAGCCAACCTCCAACCATTATCACATCGTCGTTATGTTGCTTCTCTTTCTCTTTTCTACAAATACTATAATGGGCACTGCTCTAAAGAGCTAGCGTCTCTTGTTCCATCTACTAAAATTCATTCTCGTGTTACTCGTCATTCAATTAAGTGTCATCCTTTTTCTGTGACTGTTCCTAAGTGCTCAAAAAACGCTTATTCGTGTAGTTTTTTTCCTCGAACATCAGTACTTTGGAATTCGCTTCCTTCATTATGTTTTCCTGATTCATATAATATGCAATCCTTTAAGTCGTCCGTCAATCGTTATCTTGCTCTGCAATCTTCATTTTTTCTTTTTTAGTAACTTCCAACTTTAATTAGTGGCTGCTTGCAGCCTTGTTGGAAGCGAAGATGTTAAAAAAAAAAAAAAAAACATTAACATTAAAAGACAGGAGCTATGTGTGCGACCACTTTTCTGCTTCGTTGATGTTGGCTTGGAGTTTTATGATGTCATGGTTAAATTTGATAACTCCGATTATTTTACAGTCATCTGAATACATTTTAAATTGTTAATGTAGGTAATTTATATGAGTGGTTCAAGAACCGATCCTTCAGGTACACCGCTAGAGACTGTTTTCTAATCAGATTTATTGTTACCATTGGTTAAATGGCGTAGGTGGTCAATTAGCCAGCTTTTGATCTATTTGTGTAAGTTGTCAGACACTCCGTAAAAATTCAGCTTGTACAGCAGACGTCGGGGTGGAACTTTGTTGGTAGCTTTTACATAGCTTGTGAATACTATATCGGGTAAGTAACCTGTGCGTAAAGCTATAGTCAGGATGTCGCAAGGTTTAATAAGGTTTGTGGCGCAACCTTTTTTTTTGAAACCCGTGTTGAGCAGAGCTAATGAGTTTATTTTTATTCAGATGGTCATAAATGTGTCAGTGTACAAGGCTTTCCTTAACCTTGCAAGACACAGAAGTGCATGAGATAGGTCGATAGTTTGAGGTGTTCGACTTGATGCGGTTGTGCGTTTCTTGTTTGCTTTTATTTTTTGGGTTATGTCTGCTATTGCTTACCAGTTCCTCTTTGTAAGCAAGAACTGTAGTTTAATTAGCTTTTTTACTGCTTCGCTTGCATATTTATGTTGTTGGCGTAGAATTGGCTTGTTTGTTCGGCTAGCTGCAATAAATTTGCCGGAGTTTTTCAGAGTTTGCATTTCAATTTGAGAGCGTTTGTCACATCTTTGGTTTTGTTTGATATAACAGGAAAATACTTTTTGAGATCTTACTTTTAAAATATTTAATATGGAACTTTCATGACAATTTTCATCTAAAAGCATTCCCAGAATGTTTATATTCAATTCCCTTTTAATTATTATGTTATTGATTAAAAGATTGAGCAATTTAAGAGGAACATTATTGGCGTTACTAGGTTTATGGAATAGGATAAATTTATTTTATCTACATTTAATGAAAGTTGGTTACTTAAAAACCACTCGTTGATCTTACTTAAATTTCCGTTAAAAATTTTTTGGATAAATCAATAAAAACCCCAATTGTATTGCAACCACTATTAAATCCATTTTATATATGTTTACCCAATTCAATTATTGCATGGTTAGTGGAATGTTTTTTTTAAAACCATATTGATTACAGTATAAAGTTTTAATTTTAGTAAAATATTTATTAAGTCTGTTTTACATAATGCGTTCAGTTAGTTTAAAAAATCATGGCAAGACTTAAATAGGTCTGTAGTTTGAAATATTAGTCTCATTACCAGATTTGTAAATAGGTATTACTTTTGCAATTTTTAATTTATCTGGAATATGAGACATTAAAAATATGGAGTAAAGTTTGGTCAATACTCGCTTGATAATGGTGCGGTTGAGTTGATCAATTTTTGTGTAAGAACAGTTAAGTCGTGGTAGATGAAAAATGTGGTGTATTCGACTTAATTCGCTGCAACTTGGAAAAACAAGCAGGACAGTTTCAGTAGGTGGTTGCGGTCAATTTCGTAAGGAAATGTGGTGACTATTGGTCCTTTTTTGGTTGAGTTACCGGCAGATTCATGAGAAGAAGAAAGCAAAGCACTTTCTTTGTTAGCACCGATAAGTTCAAGTACCTTGTTAATTTCAGTTTAATTGTGTTGCTTTTGGTTATTCTGGTCGGATAAGGTTGATTTGCTTATTCCATGGATGACTATATTCTTTGATCGTTTTCGATTTCTTTCGATTCTTTGGCAATAATGCTAATCATGTCAATTTGTTGTTGGTCTTTTTTGGGAACTTTAGAGTTCTTTCTGACAACTTAGTTCCACATGGTGGTTGTTAGTGTTGTACCTGCTTGTGTGTGCCGTGTTGTGCAGTAATGGCTTTCATGTTTGCATTTGCTATGTCCTGGGTGTTCATGATGGAGTTCATGTTTGCTAGTTCAGTCTTCTGGTTATATGCTTATATGACGTTTAACGACTGTGACTCTTGCGGTGAATGCGTCTATTTATTTTGAGAGCTTGTTACGGAGAGTAGCTAGCTGGGAGTTAACTGTTGTACTGAATATAGCAGTGAGCTTACGGTTTGTTTTATTTTTCTTAATACGCAAGAAACTTCTGAAGAAATAGTTTGTTTTATATTTTTAGGATAATTATTTTATAAAATTTTAATGATGATATATTTATGATATTTTTGAATATTTGCAGTTTAATTATTTTGATGCCGTAATTCATTTTTTTTAAATATATTTATGTATAATAATAAGATGTGAGTATACTTATGTATACTTATTAACACAAAGAAAACTATTAGTTTTTTTGTGTTTTTTCCATGTATCATATCTGGTACAAGCTAATATTTAGAGTTTATGTTCTTATAATCATAAAAATTTTAAATATACCGAAATAATCAATTAAAAGTAGTATTTTAATTTAAAATACTACTTTTAATTGATGGCATATAAATTTTTGCCGATAGGTCACACGCGAGCAGGGAATGCCTAAGGAAAAATAAAATCCATTACAATAAAAGGAAAATTATTTTTTGAACAAAACATATTTAGACAGTTGTCAAGACAAAAATATATAAATTTATACCAATACAAACAAAAAAAAGAAATTTTTGGAGCGGTTAAATTTTATGTATATACAATAAGGTTTTGGTTATGAGAAAATTTTTGAATTTCAATATACTACTTTTTGATGCGCGTAAAAATGTGGTACATTTGTCTAAAAGTGTTAAAAATATCAGCCTGATTAGATCCCTTTTGTGAGAAGTGATCATATGAAAGTTTTAAACTGATTTTTTTCTTATAATACAGGTGAGGATCTATAATTTCAAATAAAATGGGTAGTTACGATTTTTTTTTTTTTGTGTGGTAGAAAGTGCGAAAAACGTAAAAAAAAAAAAAATTTTCAGCTTAAATTATTAGAATGGTAAAATACTTTATTTAAGACTTTTAATTTTAAATTTGATCAATTATTCTATAATAATCATGTCATAAAACCAATTCTATATTAGACTATAAAAAAATTAAATAAAGTACTTATTTACCTAGAAGTTTTTCTCCAGAAACCAAAAGAAATTTATACAATTGAAGTTTATGAATCGAATTGATTATGGTTTATGGTAGAACTAATCTTTTTTCTTTTCTTTTTATTATAAAGTACATTAGTTTTATTTGTTTTTTATACATTTTTGTAGGATTTATGTAGGAAAAAAAATAAAAAACAGAGATGAAGAAAGAAATCTTAGATCAAGAAAAAAAGCATTTTTTCTTATTGGAGAAACTAAACCACCAAAATCAGGTAATTTTTATTTCACTCAAATAAATTGCTAAATAATCTTATTAGTATACAAATGTACTTTATGTTTCCAATGATAATGATATAGTTTTATCAAAATCATTTTTATATACCGCAAAGTATATTAAATGAGAAATATAAAAGGAGAAAAGAAATAAATTTTATAAAAACTTCTAAATATGTTTTAGTAGTAGTGCTGCCATTGTAGCATTTGTTAGTGAAAACTATCAGTATAAAGATGTGATGAATTTCCTTGAGGACTATGAAACCAAAAAATATATTGGAAGATTGTGCTTTGATACAATTTCAGTAATACTTATACTAAAAAGGGTTTACTTCTTAGAATTAAAAATAATCTAGATATCAATCTTTTGTTTCTAGCTTAAAGACATCATGAACCAGAGCTGAAGATTGTTCACTTGGAATGATGTGACACAAAAAAAAGATTTCTGGACCAGACAATTCTTTATTTAAAAAACTAAAAGATACATTATAAACTCTTGATTTTTATTATGATACAAGTGATGTTAAAAAAATATTTTAGGATTAGACAAAAGGAACTATTATTGCAATTTTTTGTTTTTTGAGTCGTCATCTCCATAATAAACTTTTTATAATATTTTTTAGTTAAGATGTGACGGGAGCAGGCACAAGACAAGTCTTTTCCTCAAGCCCCATTGTTTCATTTACATTTAAAACAAATAATAAGCTATCAAATAAAAAAAAAATTTCTCATTAAAATAATATTAAATACTTTTAAATAAAAGTGTTACTTTTTTTTTTTTTCCTGAATACAATACAACTTAAAATTTAAAAAAAAAAAATTTAAGGATAAGTAATGATGTTAAGGGTGATGTCGCTTTTTAACAAAAGCAAAAGTTGAAAAATAAAAGAGAATAAAATAAAAATTAAAAATAAAATAGTATTTGAGATAATCATAATCAAGTAACTGTTTTTTTAAGATACTTTTGAAATTTTGAATTGAAATTTTAGCTTTACCATTATTTAGGAGAAATGAGCTCCACGAATGTGGTCCTCGCTAAGTAATCGAGAATTCAGATTGTTTTAATAAAGTTTTTGGTACCTGATAATGAAGCAGCGAATGCTTTGTTGCATATTTATGATCTATACTAAAGAAAAGATCTTCAAAAATATTTAACAGCATATGATATTTTAATCTAAACATGAATAACAGAATGTTATAAACATTCAGCATTCCAAGCGTTCTAAGCATAGGATCGGCACTGTTGTATTTATTAGCATTTAATATAAGGCGGCTTCCTTGTTTTTTTTTTAGATACTCGTTTATCTTGACTTATAAGTGCTTGCCCAGGCAATGTTATAATAACTATTATTGTTATGAATAAATGAAAAGTAAATAGATTTTAAACTATTTTTATCCAACATGTATCTAGTTTTATACGTAATTCCAATACTTTTTGAAATTTTATTTTCTATCAGATTAATGTGCTTTTTCCAACTTATTCTCTCATCAATTCAAACGCATAAGAATTTAACATGTCCGTTGCAACTTCGTTTTTTCTATTGAAATTTCCGGGAGTTTTAAGGACAACGTGTCATATTTAGAAGGCTTTAGAGAGAGTTTGTTGGATTTAAACCATCCATCGAAGTTACCAAGTTCAAAATTCATAGTGGTAAAGATTGTCTTAATGTTAGAGTGGGTATAAAAACTTGAGTATCGTTAACTAAAAGATTGATGTTTAGTATACTAGATGATAAGTAAATATTGTTAATATAAATAATAAACAATAAAGATCCTAGATTCGATCCCTGTGGAACTCCACAGGTAATGTTTTATTTTTTTTATTTTTTTTTATTTTGTTGTTGCTATTTTGGTGCTTCAAGAAGACCTAACGGTCTTGTCACAGAGCTCCGCGGAAGCGCATTTAACTAGGAAGTTCATGCCTCCTTCCTTACCGTGTCCTTCCTTATATGTCCAGAGTTTGTTAACCACTGTGCCACGGCCACATATTTTTTCTAATTTAGTGTAGGTTTTGTCATAAGATTGTTTGCGATTTTTAAGATAGGAACAAAACCATTTAAAATTATTGTTTTTGACTCTATAACTTTTAAGTTTATGCAGAAGAATATAATGGTCCACAGTCGAGGCTTTTGAGAGGTCAGTAGACACTCCAAGAGTATATTAATTTTTTTCAAACCATTTAAAAATTTCTTTAACTAATTTAATTACTCCATGTTCTGCTGAGTGTCCTTCTCTAAATCCGTTCTGATTATTATTTAGAACTTGGTGAGTTGTAAGATAGTTGTAAAGCCTATTATGTATCATTCGCTTTAGAGTTTTAAAAAAACACGGGAGAATTGAAATAGGTCTATAATTAGGTAACTTTGAGATATCACCATCTTTAAATATTGGAACCATTTTAGTTAGTTTAAAGAGGTCATTTTTAAATGAAAAATAAAAAATAATAAGTAAGAGATATTCAATAATATCAGAAATTCCTTTCACAACTCTAGGGTTTATACCATCAAGACCTGCGCTTTTTTTTTGTTTATATTAAATATTTATATTAAAAGCAAACCGAAGTTCGTCAGGCGATACCTTAAGCTCATCCATTCTTTTAGATATGATTTTAAAAAAATAACTTTCCTGGAGTTATTTTGTTTGCTAGTTTATTACCCAAGTTTATGAAAAAATTATTAAAACTGTCTGCAATATTTTTTTTCTCATTAGTTATTGTTCTTTCATCCTCAGTATATAAATATTTTGCTAAAGTATTACTACGAGTTTTCCATGGACTTTGTAGACCTTTAAGCTTGGTTTTGATTTCCCTCATCGGAAACGCTTTGTCGTACGCATTAAAGAACTCGCAATAAAAAAATTCATAGGCTGTATTAGTACTTTTGCAATTATGTAGTTGATTCCAATTTACTTTGAGTAAATAATTTCTAAATCCCTTAATATTAAATTTAGTAATCTGCCTTTTTATTTCCGTTAGTACTTTGCTTTTTTTTTTTCGTGTTTATAAAAATCAGATATAAAAATACTAGAAAGTGGTCGCTTGAATCGCTTTTTATGATTCTAATTTGAATGTTGTAAAAAGTTTTAGTAAAAATATTATCAATAATTCGGTTTGAAGAGTTACGCGAGCAATTGAGTCTCCTTATTTCTGCAATGATAACATCAAAAGTGAAAAAGTTTTTAGAGGTAGTAGAAAATAATTTCCTGAGCTAGTCGTTGCTTATTTGTCTCCTGGAATTGTAAAAATAAGGAAAACCAGGAGCTCTCCATAATGCATGGTTCCTTTGAAAAGCCTTATATTATCTCATATTGCAACTCCTTTCAAATTAAATTTATTCAGGACGATAAACTGTTTTTAGATAAAATTAACATCATGGCAGAATTCATAAAATGTTTTTATGCGAAACGGTATTTGCAATCTGCAAATGCCGTATTTGGATTATAAATACCTATCTGTTTACTTTACCGATACATAAAGTGCATCTATACAAAAATATTTGTGCCAAACCAGATGCAGTCGAAGAAGTATTATAATTACTTACTAAAGTATTATTAAAAAACAAACCTGGAATCTCAATTCTACAATTGTTCCAATTTTCATATTTGATGTTTGATAGAATAGGGTTGAATAATCAAAAGGTTAGAGACTGAAGTAGCCATAAAACATCATTTATATATACGTAGCTATTAAACATTATTTATAATAATGTTTTATTGCTACATATATATAAATACTTATTTATTTTAAAAGCTAAGTTTCTTATCATAAATTTCATTTCTTTTTGTATAAAGTTGAAAATTTTTTAAACTCTTATAAAATTACATGTTGCCCAAAAAATATTATTAAAAATGTTTAGTAGCTACATGTATATATGTTTAAATCCTTAATGCACTTTGCAGTATATAAAAATGATATTTATGATGTCTATGAGCAGAACCCATAGTGCAGTGGTTAGCGCGCTTGCCTCAGATGCAAGAAATCCGTGGTTCAACGCCACCTCTGAGCAAGTTTTATAATATTGGTAAGGAAGGAAGCGTGAACTTTCTTTCAAATAATCTTCCGCGAAGTTCTGTTATAAGACCGTAAGGACGTTTCGGAAAATAAAAAGAATTAGAAAAGAAAACAATATTGATAAAACTATTGCATTATCATTTGATAAAGTAGATTAAATGTGTTTACAAATAAGAATATACAGCAATTTGTTTGAGTAAAATAAAAAGTTGCCAGATGATGCTGGTTTAGCTTCTCCAAAGAGAAAAAATTAATCTTGTTTCTTCACCTAAGTTCTCTTTCTTCATCTCTGTTTTTAATTTTTTTATTATTTATAATAAACCTTTATAAATGTATAAAAATAAAACAAATGTACTAAATGTACTAAAAAATAAAACAAATGTACTAAAAACAAAAAAAAAAAGAATGATTAATTCAAACGAACCATAATCTTTAAATTCGTAAATCGATTTACGAATTTGAAGTTTATGGTTCGTTTGAATCGTAAATCGATTTACGAAACCAATCGTAATCGAATTAGGAATGGTTCGTTTGAATTAATCTTGTTTTGTTTTTTTTATAAATAAAAAAATTAAATAATTTCAAATATTAAAAAAAAAAAAATTTTAATTAAATACTTTTTTTTTGGTGTAGTCTTATATAGAATTGGTATTATGACATAAGTATTATAAAATAATTAAATAAATTCAAAATAAAAAGTCTTCAATAAATTTTACTATTCTAATAATTTAAGCTAAAAAGTTCCCTTTTTACACGTTTTTAACACTTTTTACCACACAAAAAATAGCAAAAGCAGTTTTATTTTATCATTTTCTATCACAAACACTATCCATTTTATTTGAAAATATAGATCCATACCTGTATTATGAAAAAATATCAGTTCAAAGTTTTAATATTATCACTTCCCCCAAGGTATCCGAGTATATACATTTTTTTTGCTTTTTTCGACCGTTTTTAAAAATTAAATGGACACTGGAGGAGGGACAAAAGTGATCCAATCAGGCTAATATTTTTCCAAAGTCATTATTAACATCAATGTCCCACATTTCAAGGGGTAGTGCATTGAAATTCAAAAATTTCCTCAAAGCAAGTACCCCAATATACAATTGTATATATTTACAATTTAACCGCTTTACAAATTATAAAAATTGATATATATAATGTGACAATTTAACACCTATTTATAGATCTTGTGACAAATATATTTTATATATTTGTCAAAAAAAAAAAAAGTATATTTGCCACTTCAACTCTACAAAGCAGTTTGTAAAGACGAGAACACCATTAGAATGAAAAACAAATAAAAATTTTTGGAACACGAAAAAAGTTTAAAAAACATTTTTTTCATGATTTTGTATTTTTTTATACATTCATATTACTGAAACTACTTGTATACAATAATATTATTTTTATTTCATTCTATTACTTGTATACAATAATATTATTTTTATTTCATTCTATTACTTGTATACAATAATATTATTTTTATTTCATTCTATTACTTGTATACAATAATATTATTTTTATTTCATTCTATTACTTGTATACAATAATATTATTTTTATTTCATTTTATTACTTGTATACAATAATATTATTTTTATTTCATTCTATTACTTGTATACAATAATATTATTTTTATTTCATTCTATTACTTGTATACAATAATATTATTTTTATTTCATTCCATTACTTGTATACAATAATATTATTTTTATTTCATTCTATTACTTGTATACAATAATATTATTTTTATTTCATTCTATTACTTGTATACAATAATATTATTTTTATTTCATTCTATTACTTGTATACAATAATGTTATTTTTATTTCATTCTATTACTTGTATACAATAATATCATTTTTATTTCATTTTATTACTTGTATACAATAATATCATTTTTATTTCATTTTATTACTTGTATACAATAATATTATTTTTATTTCATTCTATTACTTGTATACAATAATATTATTTTTATTTCATTCTATTACTTGTATACAATAATATTATTTTTATTTCATTCTATTACTTGTATACAATAATATTATTTTTATTTCATTCTATTACTTGTATACAATAATATTATTTTTATTTCATTCTATTACTTGTATACAATAATATTATTTTTATTTCATTCTATTACTTGTATACAATAATATTATTTTTATTTCATTCTATTACTTGTATACAATAATATTATTTTTATTTCATTCTATTACTTTTATGTTTGCTACTGTTTAAGGTTCATAAATGTTTTTGATTTAATCCATCAATTTTGTTTCACTTGAGGCATCAAACTTTTTTCTAAATTATTTTAAGTGCCTGTAACACAAAGGATTTGTTCTGATATTTTGTTACTTTTTTTTTAGAATTGATTACTATCAAGTTTTAAAAATTTTATTCATGTACACGGTAATAAAATTTTATATATAACAACTTATGAACATGCTGTTCGTATACAGAATAAAAAGTTTTATACGGTTATAAGAGCATAAAAAAAAATCTGTGTGAGATATTGAAAAAAACATTGTTTAAATCAATTATTTTTCTCTTTCATATATTTCCATATAGCCTATGTAAAGATTGCCTAGGGTAATGCCAATAAATCTAAACTGGAACCCTTTTATCGTTAACAGAAGCTTGTTTTATAAGTTTTATAGTTTTGTTCATGCCAAGCTTTAATTATTTAAAATGAAAATTCTTGATATTTATCAGCTGAATGTTTTTAATATACTTTGTTCTCATTTCCTGCTTTTTTTTCATAATTTATATACCTTGAAAGATAAAAATAAAAACAATATTAAAATTGATAATTTACTTTGTAAATAACCAAAATCTCTGACTAATTTTGGAAAACCGTGTGTTTTATTTCGTGACGCTTTTCATATAAAAAACATAGAAAACATTTTAAATTTTTCCTTAAACGGAATTATCTTTCTCATTTAAGAAAAAAATAAAAGAAATTGTTTTATCTTTTAAAGACGTATCTTCCTAATGGTCTTGTCACAGAACACCACTGATGTTTACGCCTTATTCTTTACAGATATCGCAAATATGTCCATAACTAGCATTGAATCCAAGACTTTTCAAATCAAAAGCAAAAATTCTAACCACTGCGCCACAAGTTCTAATATTTGGTATACAACCACACTTTAGGTATTCATATCTCCAAAAAGTACTTTTATGATTAAATGTAGAAGTATCAAATTGAATTTTGTCATATTAATTTAATTTATAATTTTTTATAAGATTTAAGCATAATTAATATATGAATATTATTTATCATTTTTGTGACCCATCAATTTACCGAATAATATTGTACAAAATTGTTCCATGAGGGATGGGCAAGTGGGAACTTGTTTGTGTATTTATTTATCAATAAGAAAATAATTTACATTTGTAATTTATAAAAACAAATATTTACATGACTGGGGATAGAAGAAGACAAACTTAGTCTTATCACCAAGTTTAGCTACTGCGAAGAATCAAATTATGCATTTTATGGTTTGTATGATGGATCATCAATCTTTTTTTTTTTCATATTTAATCTAATAATGTTTATGCATTAATAATTTTAAACTTAATTGCAATTTTTTAAGTATTGTAATATCTTTCGTTTTTTTTATTTAAGGTGATGATCTTTATGGATTATTTTATGTTTCTCGACGATAAGCCTCTGTTCTTGAAAAAATTTAATGCTTGTATTTTTATTATTAAAATTATTATTATTATTACTATTGTTATTATTATTATTATTATTATTTTTATTATTATTATTGACTATTTTATTGTGCAACAATGCAGGAATGAATATTTAAAAAACGCACAAAAAAAAAAGACAAATATATTAGGAGTTATATAGCAAGATAAATAGATAAAAAAAAAAATCTTCGAAAAGCTACTTTTTTAAGTATGATAGGCAATAAAAATACTGAAAAACAACAGTATTGGCAAATGCATAATGAAAAAGTGATTGATCAATTTTATAAAAAAACAATATATATACAGATGACAAATTAAAGTTGTGCAAAACTAAAAATGCTTTAAAAAAAAACAACTCTCACTTCCCTCTCATACCCATACACAAACATGCAAAAAAATGTTTAAATATAAAAACTGCCCTTGAAATTCCACAATGGTGAGCTTAAAAATCAGTAAAATTAACATCAATATTAAAAAAATGTTTTTAGAAATATTTAAAAAAATATTTGAATTTTTAAATCAAGATATATGTTGTTATATCAATTACAGCACCAATATACTAATCATACCTAAAAATGAATTCGAATTAAGTTTTGAAACATTTCTTTTAATTACATTTAATTTTATAAATGTGGTGCGTTTCTGCCACTTGTTTTAGGATACTATAAAATTTTGGACAAAGACAAGATGTCTTTGTCCAAAATTTTATGGTATCCTAAATCGAATTATGGCAAGGATTAAGTCTTTCTAACAAAATTTCTAACACGCATATCCCAAAGCTATGATATTGGCCATAATACTCTAGATTGGACAAATGTTCTTTAAACAAAGAAATTTTTAGAAGAAACTTTCTATTTTATTATTTTGCTATGATTTAAAATGTTAGCAAACCTATTTCTATAATTAATTTATCAACATATACTCGCAAAGATTTTACGCGCGTCTCATCAACAGACTGCTAAAATAATTAACAAAGAATATTAATCACAAAAGGCGCGCAGAAAAATTGTGAATATTTATTTTACAAGTTGCAAATATAAGATGAAGTAAATATGTATACACACGTACATATATAGAACGAGACACCAACATTTATCGTTTATTGTATTGATTGTGTAGCGTGCATTAATGGACGCTTTTATTTTATCATCACCCCATCTGTCTGTTCATTGTTTTATTATCTCTATCTCTATTTTTAAATCTGTTTTTGTTTTATTTGTTAATAGCTTTTATAGATTGTTTTATTTGAAATTAAAACGAGTTTAAAAATTAATTTATAATTTTTATATGATAAAAAAAATTGCAATAGTTTATTACAAGCTGTAAATATAAAATAATGATTTTAAATTGTAGCAGAAACTGTGGAAAGCACTGTGGTAAAAACTACGGAAAAGACTGGAAACTATGGAAGGGATGAGTCGAAAACTAATTCGCATTGTTATTCTTATAATACTAGCTGTCTTAATTTCTGTGATCAATACCATATGCCTTCAAATTATTTTGGCTTCAAAGCGTCTTCTTCGAAGCCCAACAACCCTACTTATAACAAACTTTATTGCTATCCATTTAATTCAAGGAGTAGTGGTGTTACCATTGTACGCTTTAACTCAACATTTTAGAAAAGTGGTTTGGTTGCATGATAGTTATCAATTTATGTATAAGTTAACCTTTTATGGAAATTGCCTCGCTGTGTTACTGCTGAGCATCGATAGGTTACTAGCCATTAAGTTGCTGACGTCATACTTTGTAACAGTTACGAAAAGCAGAGTTAAAAAGTTGATTATTGTATGTTGGACGTATGTTTTTGTTTTGTGTCTAATTCCATTTTTTCCATCACAAAAGTCAAACACAGCTCTTGATAAAATGCTCTTGATAAAATATAATTACAATGCCCCACAAGTTTGGTCAATCTTCATGTTAATTTTGAATACTCTGATACCGTACGTAGTTGTAATTGGAATATATGTGGTGATTAATCAAAAAATTCATAAGTTAGTTAAATCATCTATAAAAAGGTCTAGTGTATCAGATAAAAGAACTTCAAGTCATGATCCATCCCATAATAAAGAATCCAGAAACGCATTGCAGACTACTTTACTTGTTCTGAAGTTACTTCTTTGCAGTGCAATTACGTGGTTTCCAAAAGCAGTTTACGTTGTTATTCGATGTTTCTACCCGTCTCATTTATCCCAAGACGTCTATGGCTCCGGATTCGAAAGAAATATTTTGTTTTCAGTAAACTTTGTGAGCATTTTAAACGCCTTAATTGCTCCGCTTATATATTTTTTTTACCATAAAGGTCACCGACTTCGATTTAAAAGCATTATGACTTTTTGTTCCGGGCACAATGGGGTAGATCCTAACTATTGGCATAGCTCGCAAATAAGATAAACACTTTGTAAACTTTTTAAACATTTAAGCATTTTTTTTTTTTTTTTTAATTCAGTTTTAAATTGAAATTTATTTTTTATTTTTTTTATAATGACAATTTGAATCTTTGAAATTTTTTGTTTTACTCTGCCATATGAATATATGTGTGTGTGCGTGTGTGTGTGTGTGTGTGTGTGGGGGGGGGGGGGGGTATAATGAGTACTAATAATAACTCAATCAGGGCCGTCCCAAGGAGATCTTAAAGGGAGGGGGGGTAATGTATTAGTTTTTTGCCGAGTTCGGCCTAGAAAAAAATTTTGACGACTAAGATTTGTAAAAAAAAAAAAAAGCTCCTTGCTGGCTAACATTTTCTGACTGGGGTTAGACACCCCACTACACCCCCCCCCTCCCTCAAGACGGCCCTGAATTCAATATGTTATCTAATGATTATTTAAGACTTATTTATTTTTATAAAAAGTTTAAAAACATCTACTCAAACCCCCCTTCCCCCCTACTTTCTCCCCTCCAGATTGAAATATATAAATCACTTTTTCACATATATGCCAAACATAAAACATTAAAAATATTGTAAATATCGTATTAATAAAATAATATTTTGAGAGCGAAAATTATTTTGCAAAACTATATTGTTTATATCAAGCCTCAAAAGGAAATAAAGCAAATTTTTTCTGTACATTCCTACGCTATTATTTATTAGCATAATTTATGTTACTAAAATAAATAAGTACTAAAATTAGAACTTTTTCGAATGTTAGTTTGAGCTTTTAAAAAAAACTCTTGTGTTTTTAGAAAATTTATTGCTTGCATCGTTAATATATGTCAAACTATTTGTTTGCCATTTGATTAGGATATATTTAAATTTTTTTACTATTTTTTCTTATCTTCATCTATATTATGCAATAACTAAACATCATTGAAATCTTTTTTATTTTCAAATTCATTTTTAAGTTCACGGAGACCCCTTTGCGTTAATTTTTAATATTTAAGTTAAAATGAAAATTAATATTATCTTTAATCGTAATTGCTACTTAAACGATTGGTAATATTTCTTTAATTTTTTTTGAAAAATGTTGTAAACTACCTTTTTTAAGGCCATTTATACTTATTTGCATCAATTATTAATGAAAACTTTTTGTTTGCGTGAGACTGCTGTTACATTTATTCATGAAACTTAGATGTTGGTAGATATTGACTTCATATATATTCATCATTTTCATGTTTCTCGATAAAGATTTAGAAGTTTAGCATGTTTACGGTTTAATATTACCAAAAATGATTTCAAACATATTTTTGCAAACTAAATATTTTTGGTTTTTTCAAGTTTTGTAGATTGACCAAGTAGTACTTGGTACTTAGTAATTAGTACTTTTGTACTTAGTACTCGGCAGGTACTGTTGCTTTAATTTATTGCAATTAGAGCTCTTTAACTTTAAAGAAGATATTGCTTCGGAAGTTTGTTTTTTTTATTGTAACGTTTCAGTGCTGCTTTTTCAATTCCATATTTTAAATCTACCGAATTATATGCTATAAAAGCTAGTAACATGGTTTGTCCAGTTTTGAATGACATCATTAATTGTAAGTTTCATTTAATTGCAAACCAAACTAAAAGTAATATTATCATAACAATTTCATTTTCACGGTATACAAATAACATTCAAATATGTAGCATACAATTTTGTTTGATAAAAATATAATATAAATATTTTCTTTAATATATGTTTAATAAAAGTAATACATATATATATTAGTTTTATTTAATATTTGCATTAAACAAAATTATATGTACTTGAATGGTATTTACATACAATGAAATTGTAATTATATATTACTTTTAGTTCAGTTTGCAACAAAGTCAAAGCTACAACTAATGATGTCTTTTTAAATTGGGCAATATAAATACACACATATATGTCAAACATGCACAATATATATTTTTACACAAAACTACACGCATATAAATGTGTGTATTTGTCTGTAGAAAGCATTATTAAGATGATACATCCTTGAATAATATTCATTTTTTTGATTTTTCGCAAACAAACTTTTTCGATTTTTTAAAACCAAAGAATTCAAAACAGACACTTATAAAAAATAAATTTATAAATGCTTAAAAAAGTACTTTATTTTAAAGTTGTGAAGTTTTTGGTCCCTCACAACGCTTATAGCAACCATGCATGGGCGTCCGCAAGATTTTTTGATGTTCCAGATAGGACACTTTCACACATTGTGCAAATTCAAAGCTTAACTTGATACACCCCTCTCATTCTGGGGGGGTTGGAAAATTTGCATTGTCATTACTTTTGTTATTTACAATATTCTTCTACGAAATTTAAAATCTGTCGATAAATTTAAATTTAATTTTAGATAGTAGAGTTGAAAATTTTACTACATCAGGCACTAAAAGAAGCCATAATTCAATTATAAATGATTCGGAATGCTATATTTTTATGAATACTGATATTCGAATATAGAAATGCAAAATGCAAAAAACTACAAGTTAAGCATGGCATTTCTGCAACGAAAGAATTTGCACATATGATTTTTATTTGTTGCTAGAGATCTCAGGAAAAAAAGTTCTATAGAATTTCTATAAACTTTTGAAACATATGGCTTTTAGAAATTCTATAGAAATCTATGGAGCTTTTATAGAATCTCTGTTAATTTCTATAGAAATTCCTATAGAGTTTTTTTTTCTACATAAAAGTTTCATAGCAATTGCTATAGAAATTAATTGACATTCTAAAGAAGTTCTATTAAATTTCTATAGGCCATGTTTCAAAAGTTTATAGAAACTCTATAGAACTTTTTTTCCTGAGATATGATTGGTCAAAAGAGTTTTTTACTTCCAATAAAAAATTATAAATGAGGATTATATTATTATTAAATGAGGATTATATTATTATTTATAAGTAGGGGAGAGAAAAATTCAATGTTAATATTAGAACAACAGTGACATTTTGAGAAATCGGCAAAGGTCTAACCAGTATGAAAACATTTTGTAGCGTTTTATGCTACATGCTGTATATACATGCTACATGCTATATATACATGCTACATGCATTCTTGTGATGCTACTACATCAATGTTAGTAGCATCACAAGAATGCATGGAAAACAATATTTAAATTGATTTGCCTATGTTTGTGAAAGACGATACAATAAGGAGTGTAACTGTTAGTGTAGACGATACATGGCAGAAACCCGGATATTATTCTTTAAATTCTTTAAATAGCGCGTTGACTGTTGTTTCTAACGGAAATATCCAATCACTGTCCGAAAACTGTAAAAGATACAAGTTCTGGGAGTCAAATTAAAGAATCTCTAGCCAATAATATTTGGCTTCTCATAACTGTATCATTAACCATAAAGTAAGTGGAGGAGCAATGGAGTCGGTGCGCTTACAATTTTTAAACGTTCTGTCAAAATAAACAAGTTATGATACACTATATACAAAGGTGATAGTTATAGTAAATCATTTAAAGTTATATTCAATCCAGATCTATATCCTGGATATAAAATTGTAAAGAGTGAATGAATTAGACATGTTCAGAAAAGGGTTGGATTACGATTGAGAGCACTTAAAATGAGTCACACGGGAAAACTGTGGTCGTAAACGACTAACTGGCAAGGAAAGAATGATTAATAAAGTGATAAACACGCTTCAAAATTATTATGGCATAGCCATTCGTCAAAATAAAGGTGATATATAACGCATGAAAAAGAGTATTGCTACACTGATACATCATAGTTCAGCAAACAATGATCCTTAAGACCGTCATAAATTTTGCACTCGTACTATTGAATCTTGGTGTAAGTACGAATTTGATGAATTAAACAATGCTTCTAAATACAAAGACAGTATATCTTTACCAAAGTCTATAAGTAATTTGGTTAAACTAACATTTTCTTGGAAAGATCTTGACTCTTTCCAAGAAAATGTTAAGACAATCTTTTAGAGAGAAATTTTTCGATAGGGAGACTCAAAATGTTAATGTGGCGTTGCTCAATATTCTATGGACCCGTGCTCCAAAAACTGTTTATGTTGGTAGAAATATAATTGAGATTGCTTTAGCATCAGCAGTTTTTTATTTTGGAAGTTTTTAAAACTTAAATATTAGTATTCATATAGTTCAATTACAAAGTTTAACTGAAAAAAGACATATTGCGTATTAATCAAGTAAATAAAAAGTCAAGCGACTCAGGAAAAATATAAAAAAAAAGTTTAGAGCTAACAGAAAGGGACTTAAAGAATAATGAAGAAGAGGGTGACATATATGGAAAAGGAGACTTTTGAATCATTTTTATATATTTTTTATTTGTTTTAAAAGTTAACATCTTCGATAAGTTTTTATAAAATTTAATTAAGTTGAAACATCTGGTATAGTATGTAAACTTATCCTTTTAAATTTCTTAATATTAAATTACAATATTTCTTGGGGTTATATATACCCTCGTCATTCAAGTAATATAAAAAAACCGTTAAAAAAACAAACAAATAATAAAACTTTTATGTAATGTGATCTTGCGTCTTAAATAAGAAAAATAAGGTTTCCAAAACGACGATAAGACGTAATCACCGTCGTCTTCATTCAAACCGCCTTCATTTGGAGAACACTGATGAAAATGTATTTTCTAGGGCTCTCTCACTTTTCTCTTAAAAATCTCTACTTTAACCGTGCAATATTTTTAATATTACATTTTTCTTTATTTTCTGTTTTTACAAATTGGTTTACTGTCGAAGATAGTAAATTATGTACTATACCAATGGTTTTAAAAGTTTGCACAAATGCTTCTGAGATTATTGTTTACGTTCTGACATAAAAAAAATTAATTTAAATTATTGCTTGAGTTATTTCAAAAAACTGCCCTTTATTTACATTTAATTAAAAGTTAAAGATATCCTTAACGATTATGGGTAAATATTATTGAAATGATTTTTTATTTTTTTTTTTATAGATTTTATAGCCTTAACATTTTTATAAATATACCACCTTAACATCATTACAGACGTTAAATAAAAGTTAAAATATAAATCAATGTTTATTTTACTGAACAAATGAGCGCAGTGTAACTAAAAGAATTTTATTTTAGTTAATAATTAATTTAAGTAAATTAATTATTAACTTATATAAAAAAAAGACAACAAAAAGAAAATATTCAGAACTCTTTTTAGTGGAACATGTGTTGATAATTTTAAAAATAGTCGTAAACATAAATTCGGAGCAAGATGACACGTTCGTCATAACATACGCCCAACACGATCTACAAAATAATTCAAAACAATTTATAAAAAAGTTATTATTGACTACTGCTACTTGTGCAGCTTTGATACTGAAAAATGTCTCAAGTCTCAAAATAATGTCAAATAAGATTCATTTTTGCCATTATTGGAGAACCTTTATAAAGTTTTGACTTAAGAAAAAAAATGATTAATAATATAGAGTATATAAAGCTGGTATATATATAATATAATATGTATAATATAGTATAATGCGAGTAAAACCGATTACCGAACAATAAAAATCAAGTAACTTTATTATTTTTTTAAATTTTTAAATTATTTTTTTAAATAAAATAGAAAATACCAAAAAAGCACATTATTCATTAATTTTTTTTTCTTTAATTGTGCTTGGAAATATGAAAACCAAAAGAAAGAAAAAAATGATGCTTCTGGCAGAAATTTTGTTAAAACCGATCAATATAAAATACATTTAACAAATTTAACATTTTATAGATCTAAATGTATATACTTTTATATACTTTTTATATAGCATACAGACATATGCTATATATTTTTTATATAGCATACAGAAATAATAAAAGATTTAAGTTTTACAATTTTTACAACAACAAAAATCTGAACCCATTACAAATTTTGTTGGGTTGCAGAGTCAAGTATTGCAATTTTGGTTCTCGCATGACATCATGTCAGAATGTAATACTTTTTTACACTTTCTGCATTTAATAACTTTTCTTCTTTAGGCTGAAGGTGATGTAATCGGTTCTATATTTTGAGTTATTTCTTTTTCTGCATGGTTTGGCAGTTGCATTATGAGTTTGCTGATGGTTTTATGTTTTTTAGCTTGCTTTTCAACTAATTTGAGTTGCTTAACTTCTTTTTTTGATCTGCAACACCGTGTTCTGAAATACATTAACCAACAATTTTTGGAATATTAGGTAACATCGATTTTTTTTACATGCGACTGAGTTTTTTCTTGAAAAAAATTCTTTAGCTCATTTTCCATTTCAATTTTCATTCATGTAGTGTTCCGTACTTTTTGAACCTCGAAGCGGCTGTAGCTTGGTTCAGAAGATTATGCTAAAGGCTTTATTGTTGGCAATGGCGTTGAAGACGTCAGTTGATTAAACGTTTTGAAGATAACTAATGCCTGTTGATTGATTTTGTTTTTGTTAAGTGAAAATAACCCAGTATATTCAAAACTAGCGTTCAAACGTGTAAAACGCTTTCCGCTCTCATACACCTGTTCGAGCAATGGAGGAAAATTTTCTTTATCTAAGTTTTTTCATTTTGTGTCTTTGTAATATTTGGTAAGAACTGACTTCAACACATGCTTAACATGGTAATAGACACCTCTATCCAGTGACTTAAGAATATGAGTTGAATGGCCCGGTAGACAAATCAAAATCATATTGTTTTCTCGACATAGCAATAAAGGTGTTAAACTGGCGTGAGACGTATGTCCATCAAGGTATAAAATATGAGTACCACTAATAGCTTGACATTCTGATATACTCTCCCTTCAACCACTCGATAAGTGTGTCATGCTCCATCTAATCAGATTAGAAATTGAGTATTTTGTGCCAGTTGGACCACCTAAAGCTCACTCAGCTTTAAAGTTTCGTTTCGCTTTTATACCACGAATGCTGGTGTAAAGTATCCATAAACATTACAGCAGTTGTTTACTGCATAATGGATTTTTTCATTGTTACTAGTGAGTTTCAAAACAAGCTTTGCACCTTCTCGACATACTACAGTTGCTTTGCCTTAATCACCACAGAAACCCATTTCATTGCAATTCCAAATGTGACAACCAAAAGTTATACCAGGCAACTGATATTGGTTAGTGACAACTTCAAAATAATTATCAATTATTTCTTGCGTACAAGAAGTTGCTCTGGTAGATGCTAAACTATGAGTTTTTCTTGAGAAAATTTCTTTAGACCATCGGTTTTTAAATGCATCCCAGGAAAAAAAGTTTTATAGAATTTCTATAAACTTTTGGAACATATGGTCTATAGAAACTCTATAGAATTCTATAAAATTTCAATAGAATCTCTGTTAATTTCCATAAAAATTCCATTAGAACTTTTTTTTCTACTTTTTATTTTATAGAAAATAAAGTTTTATAGCAACTTCTATAAAAATTGATAGACATTCTATAGAAATTTTATAGAATTTTATAGAATTTCTATAGACCATATGTTTCAAAAGTTTATAGAAATTCTATAAAACTTTTTTTCCTGGGAAAAGACCAGTCTTTGCCAGGCCTGCCGTTTTTAAATAGGCTTGATTGATTTATACGAAGGTAACCGCATACGTAGTCCTTAACATCATTTTGTGTTAAACCATAACCCCAGTCATATAGGAACTTAAACACATGCACCATCAATGACTCTGTTTGCTGTGGGAGTACGGTTGTTAATCCTGATCCCGTGAAGCTTGTTGTTCTTGTTCTTGCGACCTATTAGTATTGAGAATGGAATGCTATACTTGAATGCAGCTTTTTTGATTGAAGTAATTTTTTTTATATCATTTAACGCTGCTCCTAATCTTCTTCATTGTATGATTTTTTTTTTTGTTGTCATCTTGAAAGTGAATAATTAATAAATATCATTGAGTTATTTTTGTAAAACAACTTTATAACGGAAAAACCCGAAACTAACACATGAGAAAATCTAAAAATTTATTTCACATAGGTATCTAATTTAAAAACTCACATACTACTTAATGCCTTCATTTAAAGTAAATAGTTAATGATCGGTTTTACCGGAAAACAACTTAATACCAATTTTTCTTATTTTTTTGTCTAATTTTTAATTATAAAGCGAAAAATAAAAAATATGTAATCGATATTAAAATAAAATTTTCTTCAAGATAGGTGTAAAATTATTTTAAACGAATAATGGTTCCCGAGTTATATGTTAAATTTTTTAGCTTTAATATATTTTAAAATTAAATATATTAAAGCCAAAATTAAATATTGAAAATTTTATTCGTTGTCAAAAACTAAATCATATATTGTAAGAGAAAAAATGCTTTTAATAGGATAATTTGCATTGTAATCACATAGCCAGACATTTTTTTCTGCTGTTTCTCCAAAATAATTTTTGTTATGTTTTCCCGTAAAGTTGTAATAAAATACAAATAAATAGAAGGGATTTAACTTAGTCAAGTAATGATTGAGCCACGACTCTGTATGATTGAATTTTGAATTATTTTTAGAGCATTTTTTAATTTTGTTGCTAAACTTTTTAATAGTTAAATTTACACAATGAAGCGTTAAATCACTTTTTAAATCACCTAGTTAAGCGATATTGGTAAGGAAGAAAGCGTGAAGAAACTTCCTACTTAAATACTTTTGCGCGGTGCTCTGTGATAAGACTGTAAGGAATTCTATGAGCACCTTGATAACTACAGAGAAAAAAAAACCTCTCAGTTTCATAGAATACTCACATTTGGCGTTTATCCATTAGCAATTTTATTATTACCTTTACACTTCGTAATTGTACAAATCTTTATCAAGGCGTATGCCGAACAGGGTAGAAATACCAATGGCTTTCAAAGCAACACTCTTATATAAACACATTGATTTAATCAAAAGAATTTTCTATTTCAAACTCGAAAGACGCTAGTTACAAATCATGCGCAACGAATGCACAAAACGAGAAATCGTTTATATTTCGAATATTTTAAAAAACATAAGATATCATATTTAACAAGAAGATTTTCTCTACAAATTGAAAAGAACTTGGAGCAAAATGCATTTTTTAAGGCAAACTTATGTGTTTTAAAATGGAAATTTTTTACTTTGATCTGTCAAGTTTTATTTTTAAAAATCAAGTCCACTATTTTGTTAAGAAAAAAATCCTCAAAAGAGACAGCAAAGAAAGTAATTTTGCTTTTAGGTAAGTACTTTTCACCAATGTTTGTTTAAAAACTAATTTTTAGCATTCTAACAACTTAACATATTTTATCTATATATCTAATTCTATTTTTATTTAATGACTTTAAGTATTGTTTAAAAGGTGATATTAATTGTTGACAACTTTTGTTAAGTAATAAAGTTCTCAAATAAAATTTATCCGTGGCCACATGTTTTCGTGGTAAAGAGTCATGTGACCCTCATATTGCTTTTTTTCGTGACAATAAAATTTTGTTTATTTATTATGTTAAAACTTGTTTTTAATTTTGGCATTAGGTATAATAGTGTACAATAAGAAGTTTTGTAATACATGTTTATTAAAAAGACTTTACAGCAGCAAATTTTTTAGCTGCTTACAAGCAGTTCAAAAATACGCGAAAATTGTAAGTGCGAGTTAACGTCAAACCCACGTCAATGCAAAATTGTGTTTGTCAAAACTAGGAGTGTAACAGAAGTGTATTGGAGGTATAATTGTGATTTAAAATTTACTTTATCAGAAACAACTCAAATTGTAAAATAGAAGATATGTTTTAAAAATACTACGGAGCTTCGACTCGTTCACCTTAAGGTCATAAGTTTCTTTGATTTTCTACGGCTCGAATAATTTTAAATCGAAAGTTATAGCACCTAAATTTTGGACGTAGGGCATTCCATCGAACTTGAGAGTGGTAATTCAAGACACTTTTTTATTATTATTGAAAAGTAAAGCTAAAACATTTATCAAAATTTGTTAACAACTTGTGAATTGAAAAAAATAGATTATAAATTCTGGCTCCGATAAATCTCCATTACACCTTCGTTAAATCCCTATTAGAAACAAGTGGCAGAAACTTGCCTAGAAAGTGCAAAGATAAAGATGGAAGACGTCTAACTTAATGCTGAATGACGAAAAATTAAAGAGGAAATAAAAAAACAAATGTATTAGTCATAATAGAAAAGTAATCCCCCCTCCCCCAATTTTTTATCCACCTGGATAAAGTTTTTATCCAGGTGGATAAAAACTTTACGAAATGCCTTTTCCAGAGCATAATGGTAACATTCAAAACAATAATCAGAAATTATTTCTGTATCTAAAATATGTATAAGTGAAATACCAGCAGGGCAATATGGGCAGCTTACGTATTTAGATAACGCGCTGCTTAAGTATTTACGAAAGCCGATAATAAAAACAATTATTTTCGGGTAGTACCCAGGACTTTTTCATAGTTTACATAAAGTTATAGTGAAGTTGTAAATTACGAAGATATGCTAACAGCAAGTCATCTTGCATATTGCATCATTAAGGCATTTTTTTTTTTTTACTATCCAGCTTGAGACCAATGCAACTGAAACCAGATTTATTTTTTGTACCAAACCACGAGGTTAATTAATTACAAAAGCCAAAACTCAAATAAAATTTTGTAAAGCGCGCAAGTAAGTTGAGTGTTAATTGAGAGTTTGGCGCTTGGAAAATAATATGTAACATATTTTTTTAGCGATTTTTTAGTTGTGACGTAAAAACTTTTGTCATTGACTTTGATGGTTTCAATGATATTTTTGTAATAAAAAGGAACTTTGTTTCGTAGGTTTTTTTTCAAAATTAATCAGATCAAGTGATAATTTTTTTATCATTCAAATTGATTAGTTTTAACACTTTTTTAGGCGGTTATCAAAAAAAGATAAAACAGTTTTGGATGAAACAGCTTCTTTGAATTTTTGTTAATTGGTTAGCCGTTGGCTACAATTTATTTAAATCTATCCAACGCAGCTTATTTTTATAATTTTTCAATTTCTTTTTTTATTTTGTTGGTGCTGTTGCGATGGAGATTTTTGCAGCTAATTTTTTTCATTTGGTTGTTTTTTACATTTTAAAAAGTACTGTGGGCGATTTTTCGCCCTATTTTGCAGTGGTATCTTTAATTGTTAGAACACGCCCTCGTTGCAGAGAAGCCGTTTAAGCTCTGAATTGAAGTTTACAAAGTGATAGCAATAAACTTAGTCCGCATTTTGCTTAACTGCCAATAGCCTGGTATTGAGATATTTTGCTATTTTGGTTTTCAAATTTAAGAATACAGCCAAGGGTATTGTGTTTTGGACATTTACAGTTGTTTTAAGATATTAATGGCTCATTAATTATCTCTATTTTATTTCTAAATCTTTTGTCTGGTTTTTTAGGGATCGTCCATAAATTACGCAATGCTAAATTTAATAGACAATACCAATAAGTTCGTTAACTAAATCTTTAACTAAATCAAATAATAAAATACCGCTTTAACTTCGATGAAAATTCCCGCTTAAAAAAAAAGAAATCCTACTTCTGCTTTTTAAATGAATTTAGCGTTGTGTAATTTATGGACGATCCCTTATAGATAAATTTCTGTTACTCCCGCGTGCAAGTTATTTGTTGAAAAAAATATTTTTTCGGTGGATTATTAGCATAAATTATTCTTAAGTTCAAATTTTCAAAACTTAAGCTTACAGAGAGACTCACGCTTTCTTCTTTAGTAGTTCGTTAAAAATTGTTTCTTTATTGTTACGATGGCAATACCTCGCTCTTTCTGATTTTCATTATTCAAAAAAATTTTTTTGGGGTTTTGTGCATAAATTATTTTTATATTGACTTATTGATTACGCGTATGCAAAAAAAAGTTACGAGACTAAAAAAACGCATATTTAAATAGTAACGAAGCTTGCAATATGCTTGTGTAAGCATGTTGCGGTAAAAAGGTGTAGGAAAATTAAAGTGTAGATTAACGTTGGGTTTTTGCTATTTTAAAAATGAAGCTAAATAAAATAGTAAGAAATCAGTTAAAAGATAACAGGTATTGATATTAAAAAACTAGATAACGGGTGATGCGGAAGTTATTGGACAAATCCTAATTTCATTATTTGAGCATAATAATTAGTTTTTGTGGTTTTATGGGTAGGCATAAACGTTCTATAAAATATAAACTTTGTTATTTGAAACACAATTATTAAAATAAGGTTAAATGCAGCTGAACGAGAATCTTTTCGAAAGCGGCTGAAAATGTTTTTTGTAAATAAACCTAATATATGTAAAAAAAAAAATCGTAAATCATTTTGAAAAGAAAGGATTTGCTCGAAGTACAATATATGATAACCTAAAAAGACTTGAAACTGTTCAATCGTTTTCTGATAGAAAACACCCTGGTCGTCCGACTTCCTGGACTAGAGAAAAGAAAGCCGAATTAACGAGACTTGTCAACAATCGAAAAGGGGTCAGTCAGAGAAAAATAGGTATTAAATTCGGTGTAAATCGATCGTAAGTTAAAAAAAATGAATATTAAATATAGAAAACGTGAAAAGACTCCAAAATACGCTATAGAACAACAAATAAAGGCAAAGAAAAGAAGCAGGAAACTAGTTAACCAACTCTATAACACAAAATCGCTTCTAGTCATCGATGACGAAAAATACTTTTGTTTTCCAGGAGACAACATGCCTGGAAATTCTGGATACTACACAAACAACAAAAAGACCAGAAAGTGTTCGTTTTATAGGAAAAGAGAAATTTCCAAAAAAATTATTAATGTGGATAGCCATATCTGACCGTGGTATGTCCGAGCCATTGTTTCGCACTTCCAAGGCTGTAGCGATCAATTCATCAAACTATATTAATGAATGTTTAGAAAAACGACTTCTTCCATTTATTCACAAGTATCATGGAGACTTTAACTATTTATTTTGGCCAGATTTAGCAAGTTCTCATTATTTTAAAGATTCTCTAACATTGGATGGACCAATATGTCTATTACGTTGATAAAGAATCCAATCCCCTAAATGTGCCTCAAGCACGACCAATTGAAAATTTTTAGGAACATTTGGCACAGAAGGTTTACGAGGGAAATTGGCAAGCTTCAACAGAGCAAGTTTTGATTGATCGCATTAAACTAAAACTACAAGAAATTGATTTAAATTTTTTACAGTCGCATATGAAAGGCGTCAGAGCAAAGATACAAACTTTATCATTTAAGTTAAAGATGCTAACTTCATATTTGTTTTTCTCGGAACCAAAAAGTGTAATTTATTGACGTATTCAATGAATGGGTCAATTTCATTGACGTATTCATTGATAGCATCATGATGGAGGCATTTTGTAATTAGGTCTTCCGATTAGATAGGGGAATCTTACAAGTCAGTCTAAAATATCTATCTGTATTCAATCCTTTTGAATATTTTTACGCAAGAGTAGTAACTTATTCTGAATCTCGAAAATATTTCTTTATTTGAACCATTTTTAAATCTAAATATGTGTTACATCAAATAAATCTGCAATACTTTCGTGTTTTGCGTCATTTTCATTAGCATAGTCCACTTTAAATTTAAAGGCAACAAAATATTGTGATGGTGTTTCGTACTAGCTACTTTGCAAGACTCTTCACATTTTTTTCTTGACTTAAAAATTGACCCTGTCTTTTACTGCTAGACTGACAAGTATAATTTTTGACTTGGAGCACTTGTAAGTTTGTGCAGTTTTTCAGTGTTCTATGTACATAATGTGTATGAAAAACTACTCAATGTTGGCTATTAAACTAAAAACTAGTCCATGTTGACTCTTAAATAATTTTGTTTCATAGGCTTTTGAGGGCAATTAGATTGCCATAAAACCAATTGCTGCTTGTGAATTGCTGCTAATGAACTTATTCTTCGTTTTTTTATGCATGATTTTTTTCTTACAGCATCTAAAAAAATTAGTTAAGCATTAAAACACGCATTTTGAATAATAAAGTATTAAATAAACATAGTCTTCATTGATATTTTTTAGGTACAGTACTTAGGAATTTTAATGTCATTTAATGAGTTTCTTATATGTTCATTACTTTATTACTATGTAAGTTGGGCAAAACAAAGCCTGTTTATATTAATCAACCTGCAGCAATTGTGCAGTATCACTAGAACTATTATTCTAGCAGAAATTTGAAAAAAAAAAATTAAGTTTAGGTTTAAGATTAAGTCAACTGCCAACAATATTATCGTAATGTTTACAAAGGAACTGGTCATTGTAGTCCTAAAAAATATCATATCATCAGCAAAAATAAAGAAAAATTTGACATCTTAAGTAAGTGAAAGGGTATTTTATGACATCTTAAGTAAGTGAAAGGGTAAGTTAAAATTGACTTGCGAAGTTGCAGCCAAGAAACCGTTATTAAATGACAAGCTGCGTCCACAAAGAATAGCATTTTGAAAGAAATACAAGAAGGCAGTGAAGTGAAGTGCTATTCAGTGATGAACCATGATTATTCGATTTGGTAGTTGGTATCATTAGGTTTGTTGTCTTACCTAATGATACCAGCCTATAGTTTTGGGAAAACTAAACAAATTTTGTTGCAAAGTTCTTTTTTCTGCATTTGAACGTAGTGACTGCATTTTATACCTCAAGATACACCTTTGAATCCAGCAAAATATCTGAAAACATTTGAAAACAAGGTTTGCAATACAATGCAAACACATCAATGTACCACATTCCAACAAGATGCAGCTCCGTACCATACAGCATGTTTATCAAAACAAAAACAAAAAAAAGATAAAGAGGTAAAAAAGCCTTCACCGTACTTAAATATAATAGTAACTCAATAAATTATGGTAAATCCTTGCACATATCAAATTCTCTTGTTAGCAAGGCTTTTACTTCTACTTCCCTCAAAAAAAATGGTCGCTCCAACTCGTTTGTATTTTCTTTCTTTTTTCACAAAAGTTAAAACTCAAATGACAATTAACTGAAAATAATTTAGTGCTTGACAATAACTTCCTTACAGTTAACGTACGCTAAGATAGAATACTTTGAAAATTTTGGACTTGAAAAAGACTGAAAAAAGGCTATTACGTCTTGATTCTCATGTCAGCGTAGCAGGCCAGTCCTTGTGCGCTAACTGCTTTTTAACAGCTTCATTACTAGCCAAAAAGTTTTTGCAAGCCAAAATAAGACTCCGCTACACTTGATCTTAGCTCTTTTGCCAAATGAAGCTATCAAACTGATACTTTTTTTATCACTTTAACTGGAGATCATTAAAACAAGAATTAAGCAAGGTGGGGTTAGTGGTTTACTGCAGTATAAACTCCAGCATTGTTTGACAACTGATAAGGTTCAAGATAAGGTTTTTAACGTTTAACGTTCGTAAGGAATCAATTTAAGATTTGCAAAAAAGTAAACTAAAGCGCAACTGCGTCTTGAACCTCTATCGCAGACCAGACCTCATGTCATACATGCTTGCTAACAAGTCTATTACAAGCCGAAATGCAGTTAGTAGCCGAAAACAAAACATAAATTTTCAATTGATTTTAGAAATTCGGCCGATAAGCAATCAAACAGATGCTTCAATTGGAAATACGTATTTTTGCATTAGCAAAAATGCGTATGGCCAAACGCAAATCTGTTTTATTTGTGCTAAGTAATCCAAAATGGAATAAATAAAAATACATTTTATATATGACAAAAAATACTTATAAAAGCGTTTTAGTGCTGAAATATATGTATAAGAGTTTTAAATACTCACGTTTATTAAGTGAGCAACATTTAGAGCTTTTTTATGCATCATTTCTAACAACATTATTTCTGTCTTTCAACCTTTTACTTTCTACTTTCTAAGCTTGTAAGATAGCCATTGTAAGATAGCTTGTAAGATAGCCATTAGGCTCTGAAAATTGTCGCTGATGCAATGTATAAGTTTGAACCCAACACACAACCCTTTATAACTCTGGTTACAATGGGTCTGTACAGAAAAAATAAAAGCCTTGATGTTTTTATTGTGGTTAGCAAATCTATTGATATGTGTTGAGTAAACACTCCTAAAGTGTTTATGATTTCACTTTAAATAGGTATCTGTTATCAATATTTGTAGAAAAATGGGCTAATTGGTTGTAGCACTGTGTTGCATTAGGGCTGTCCATTAATTACGTCAACAATTTTTTGGTAATTTTTACCTCCCCCCTCCCCTTGTTAACAACTTGTCAAACTTTTAGAGATTCCTATAAAATTACGTCAACAATTAACTTACGTTTACAATTAATTAATTGAAAAGGTAAAAAAAATAGTTTCATTCAACTTATCGAAGAACTGCAATTCAGTATTATGTCATTAATAAAAAAATCGTTCCAGTTATAGAATCTAAAAGTACAAAGAGAATCATTAAAAACTTTGATGGAGGAGAGTATTCCTCAATGTTTTCCGAAATTCTTACTATGATAAAGAAATCGCAACTATTGAAATTTTTGATAAGATCTTCAAGATTTTTTTTAGCTAAACAAGTTTATATTTTTAAGTTGTTATATTACGATTAATAATTGCAAACTTAAAAAATATTTATATAAATAATCTGAAAGTTATGAAAAAAAAAGTAAATATATATATATATATATATATATATATATATATATATATATATATATATATTGTTTTTGCATGGATAACGTTAGGATTTAGGTAATTTGGGATAACGGTAGTAACCAACGTGCCCGTCAACACACCTACTCCTAGATAAATATTATCAATTAAATATTTATCATAATATTTTTATCATAATTTATGTACAGTGAAGAGTCGCAAAACGTGAATGTACCAATCCTCCTTACTTTAACTTTAGATCTAATCCAATTCCACATTATAACATAGAAATTTTCACATCAAATGTTTATACCAGGGTCAGCAACCTGCTTGCGAGCAGCAGGTTGCCGACCCTGGTATAAACATTTGATGTGTCAGCTATTTTTAAAGCACAATACGGTTTAAAAAAAGTAGAACTTGGAAAATGTAATTAAAATACTAAACTTGGGTGAGTATGTAACACAAGACTACAAACGTTGCCTATTTTTTTTTTTTTTAAGTTTAGTTTACTTAATATTAGTGGTCAATAATTTAAAACATTTACAACACTCCTTAATAAATTTATAGACTTTTGAAAAATCTTGAATGTTCGCTATGTTCAAATTAACAACAAAGATGTGCTGCATCAGGCACCTCTATACTAACAGTCTTAAGATACTTGTGCACATCTGCGACACAAGTACCATACTTTAAGAACATAATAGAATACTGGAAACATTTGTGAAGAAAGTTTATTTCCAGTTATCGCTTAAAAAATTCTCTTTTAACTAATTTAAATGTTCATCTAGTAGATTTTTGAAAGTATTGACGGAAGTCGCGGCAATTACTATTTGCAGCAGGGTATTCCACTGTAAAACAACACGGTTTAAGAAGAGTTTCTCTTTTTGCATGCAATTGAGTACTCTTTGTTGTGCAAGTCTTTGATTATGACCACGCATAATATACTTTGACAACGAATGACGATTGAATAATACGTGAAAGTTTATTTCATCAAATTCATGCATGAACTTAAACAACAGAATGAAATCACCTCTAATACTTCTTTCTTCGATTGTCATAAGACCTAACATAACTCATTGCTGCTCGGCGGTGCGATGATTAATCTCAGAAATGGTTTTTGTAGCACAGTTTTGAACTTTTTCTAGCGCTTCTATGTCTGCCTGTTGGTAAGGTGATTAGGCTTGAATAGCGTATTCTAGGTGAGGACGAATATGCGTGGTATACGCTTCTTTCCACACTGAAAAACTACGCCTGCGAAATATTTTTTTCAGCATCTCTTAGGAGCGGTTTGTGTTGGTCGCAGCTGCTAAAACTTGAGCATTACATTTAAGATCATTTTATATAAGAACTCCAAGATCTCTCTCTAAATGAGCAACTTTGATTGCAAGTGGCAGGCCGTCTGATCTGACATGTAGCAGTCTTGTTTTGATATCTTTTTTCTTGGTCAGTATGCATGACTAGTAACTAAGTATGCATGACTAATAACGAAGTAACTAAATTTATTTAAAAAAGTAACGTTGTTAACGTCAACTTTTCTTGACCTCCCCCTTTCCCTAGTCAATAATTTCCAGACCCCTCCTCCTCCTATTTTTTTGACGTAATTAATGGATAGCCCCATTTAATAAAAGATTGACTTCGATATTGAAACTAAAAAAATTGATGCATACAAAGACTATTGACCTGAGTTAAAAAATAAACTGATGTATTATTACGTCATTTTTTTATAACAAAGTTTGAATGGTACGTAGCATGTTTCTACTTATAAATCAACATATTAAAATATAAAGTTTGTATATTAATTAATTTATATATGTTAATCTTGTAAAAGTACATTTTGTAAAAAATGTTTATACCCAATAAAGTATTGCACATCTTGTGTAATATTTAGCACAATATTTAAGAATTATTGGTTGATAAAGTAAAAAATGTAGCAAAAAAGTACTTTGATAAAGAATTTTATGTTGAGTAAGGACCAAAAAAAGTTTAGTTGACATGTTTTCGATACTTGCTCGTCGAAACCAGTTGGTTTATATGTCCGTCGAAACCAATTTGTTTTCTATACTTACCCGTTATAACTCGTTAGTTAATATGTTTTTGATACTTACCCTTCGACACGTGTTATTTGATATGTTTTAAGTACTTTCACGACAAAATCACTCAATATATGCACTCTATGTAGATTTATAGAACATTTTTTTAAACTTTTTTAAATTTTTTAGTACCTTTCAATTTTATTTGGATTCAACATACAGTTAGTTATCGATGACTTTAAATATTTGATTTTACAACAAAGTTTGTTTGAATTTTCGTTATCTTTTACTTTGTTTTTCTTTTTTTGTTAAATAAACAACTTTATTAATTCAAATATAGCTCGAAATATTGCATTACATGACTTTATTTACACAATACATAAACATGATCGTGTTTTTATTTTTTTCAAATTAAGTAAGTTTAATCGTACTTATGGATACTAATTGCATAAAATCACTCTTGTTTGAAGTAACATAATTCTCGTTTGGATAACGGTGTATTCAAATTATTATTACTGATGAATGGTAAGTTTATAAAACTATTAAATTTCAAAAAACTAGTTTTAATTTATTTTTTACAACTACTGAAGTTTTTGAATATTTTATTTCGGTTTGTAATTTTAAAACATCTTTGTTCACCACTTGGATTTAATATGCTCTTTTAACTATTCATTTAACTGCTCAACCTGCTCAAGATGGGCAACCTGGTCTAGGATGTATAGGGTAGGGTGAAACTAGTTAAGTATAGAGACAAGATGGGCAACCTGGTCTAGGATGTATAGGGTAGGGTGGAACTAGTTAAGTATAGAGACAAGATGGGCAACCTGGTCTAGGATGTATAGGGTAGGGTGGAACTAGTTAAGTATAGAGACAAGATGGGCAAAATATCTCAAGAAACTGCGCTTTGTACGTCAATATACTTCATAGATAAAAGATGATCAAAATGGTAACGCATTGAGCAATGATAGGTTGTTTGACGATAGGTAAGTGAAATACATGAGTGTTTTATCAATATTGAAACAAAAAGTAAAAATTTATACATGTTAATTTTTTAATAGACGTTTATAAACTTTATATATGAGATCATTTAAGTGTTTATACTTGACCCATTTATTAGATTTTTAATTTAAATAGGTCATTTGTTTCTATATCCTACAACTTTCTCAACTACCTAACTAATAAGTCACCTTGTCTTGGAGTAATGGGGTAAGTTAAGCAAGACAAGTTTAGCAAGATTGAATAAAATAAGCATAAGCAAGA
This sequence comes from Hydra vulgaris, assembly GCF_038396675.1. Classification (NCBI taxonomy): domain Eukaryota; kingdom Metazoa; phylum Cnidaria; class Hydrozoa; order Anthoathecata; family Hydridae; genus Hydra; species Hydra vulgaris. Next base: position 25,275,016 of record NC_088933.1, on the reverse strand, counting down.
TTGAATAAAATAAACAACATTTTTGTTAAGTAAACATTTAAAGTCTAATATATATATATACATATATATATATATATATATATATATATATATATATATATATATATATATATATATATATATATATATATATATATATATATATATATATATATATATATATTAGACCCTAAAATGTTTACATATATATGTATATATATACATATTTTTCGTCATTAAAAAAAGAATACAATGCCGTTTTATATAAATAAAATCTACTTCACCGAGGCTACAAGAAGACAATATTTGTCTTACCACTACGCCCCGAATTACATTAAAACACTAGTTTTTAAATAAGGCTCAAAACAAGATTACTTCTTAAAATCATTTTTATTTAATATTATAAAAATTATTAGATTATCATAACGTATTAAATTATAATGGTTTTATTTTATCTAAATCTTCATTTTGAAACAAATTCTTATTTACGTAATTAAAACATACATTGTACACAGGCTTATTATTAACGATAGTTTATTTAAATTCCATCTTAACAATGAGCTGTTCAACCTGACTCATGGGGTATGTGTTAAACTTTAAACAATCTAATAAATGTTCTTTTTTTTCAACCAATTATTACCAGATCAAGTCATCTTTTTTAGTAGCGAACAATTATGTAAATCCAAATCCACAAGTCAGACTTAGTGAAAATTGTTTAAGTAGCTTCATCCTACTTTTTACTGAGATTGGTTGCTATCTATTACACATTTGAGGCACTCCAAATGGACCTAATGGCCCTGTCAAAAAGCGCTGTGAAATATCATTTAATAAACGCTGCTTTTCTAACCGCCTAGGCTGAGAAACATCAAACATCGGATTTTTAATTCTTAAGTATGCTACTCTACCATTTCGGCCCAATTTCATATCGTTTTATTATAACATGATCTACAACATTATGTACGTCAGAAGATACTTAACGTCATTCAAAAATGAATCAAGTTATATTTCTTTTTACTTAAAAATTCATGTTAATGTATATTCATTTTTTTATTAAACTTTTACAAACTCATTTATAATTAAAAGCTAAACAATAAAATGAATCGTAAGGAGAACTGTTGAAAATGTTAAAATAAAATAAAAAGCGTGAAATTTTTGTAACTTTAAAAAATCCTAAACTTTTTTTGTTTGTTTTATTTAAAAATAAGGATCTAATAAAGTGTTATACTCGAGTGAATAATATTTAGATAAACTGTTTACTTAAGCAACTTTTATAGCATGATTTAATATCATTAAGAGAAAAAGTTTACACTTAGTTAATGGCGTTGCGTTTTGTTTAAAAAACGCGATGAAAAATGAAAGCTTCAAAATCGAGTTGATTTAAACTCCACAGTGTTTCAAACACAAACATTGAAAACTTTTAAAATGATGGGTAAGAATTAAATTTTTGCTTTTGATTTAACAACTTGTTTGGTATTTAAAATTTCATGCTATGATCAATATGTCTGTACCTTACATATTGGATTTCACATATAAACAATCAACAAGAAACTTTTAAAAACCAGCAAATACGTACACTTAAGCACTCTGATTTCATCATTTATTGAAAAAGAAAAAAAGCTTTCGAAAAATATTAACTAGTCTAATAATCTGTTAAACGTATGCAACATCTTAATGCTCACATTTTTTTTGCTCACATTTTTTTTTGTTCTCTTTGATGCTGCTTGTCTTTTATGCTATGTAGATTTTTTCTTATTTATTTAGTTTATTAAAACTCTTTTGCATTTATATCCATATTTATACGTGTTTACATTTATTATCATTTTTATTTTTATAATTACTATTACTATTATTATTATTATTATTATTTAAAATAAATTGTGACTATTATTACTACTTTATATATATATATATATATATATATATATATATATATATATATATATATATATATATATATATAAACACACACACACACTCTATAAAAAACGAGAAAAAAAAGCCGTCCAATTGATTTTTAAAAATGTACAGAAAATTTCAGTTTATTTTCTTTGTAATGAGGTCCTAGGTTTGTGTAAATGTGGATTGTGTAGTATTTGATTAGACTGTCAAAATGAAATCCAAGTAGAGCTTCTAATTCTCGAACAAATATGTTGAATATTAAATATTTGTTGAGTGTAACGTAATTTATTACCAGCACATTACGATATAAATGTTCATAATTTTACCGCTTATTTTTTTTCATTTTAATAGGCGTGAGTGTTGTTGGAATAATGCTATTAATAACATTAATTGTGGGACTTTTTTCGCCATTTACAGCTTTTTCACTTTCACAAGGTAATTTTTTTGTTTTTTTGTTTTTGCAACTTTTTGTTATCGAGGAAATATCAAGAAGAAAATATATTTCCAATTGTCTTGGACGTATAAGCTTAACTTCAAAATGAAATTTTATTTTTAAAATTTAATATTTCTCTCCTAAACATTGTATTTATATAACAAAAGGTGTTACATGCTTTTATTACATAGCATATTTATGCCATAATGCATTGCTTTTTAAAAAAGCACGTTTGAACGTATAAATACTAGAAAATTCGTTGATTTTGCTGTACATAAATGTTTTATGTTTAACGTTAAAACTTAAAGGTTTTGCATAATTTGCAGATGGCTGAAATCCTTTTTTATTCTTTTGAAAATATTAAAATACTTAAAAATATAGAAAATGAAAAGTCAGATGGAATATATGATTATTTTGAATGTTATTGTATAATTTCCATTTAATTTCCATCAACTAAAAGCGACATAAATAATAAAAAAAAACATTTGGAGATACCCAACTTATTTAGCAATAAAGCTAATATGAAATGGTAAACATCCGCAAACTTTTTGTGACTTCAGATTAAAGTTTATCATGAAAACTTTAAATAAACATTAAAAAAATTCAAAGTTGTCCGTTTTGTTTATAAAGCAAAACTGTCCTTAAATAGAAATTTCTAAAATCTATAGATTTAGTCATATTTTTCATTTATACTTATTTTTATATACTTTTATATATTCAAAGACTGTCTGTTACATTTAAAATAACCTTTTACCTTGCCTAATTTGCTATATAGTATTTTTTTAAATGTTTTAATATATTCGCGAGAAAAAACAAACATCTTAGCCATCTGCAAAAAGTATAAAATTTATCAAGTTTAACGTTAAACAAAAATCTCTTATTTAGTGAGGTTTTTCAGTTAAACTGTTAAGCTTTTTATTATTGTTTTTTGAGTGTACATATTGTTTTCCAGTTTTATTTCCAAACAAATGCAATTTTTATTTTTTATAACAATGCTTTAAAAATAAAAATAAATTTAAAAAAAAAAGACTTTACTTCAAAAATCAAAAGAATGAATTTTGTCTTAAATATACTATGTTACGTAACAACGCCATTAACTCAATGTGGTCGCGCCAAGGTGTTGTACACCTTAGCATAATCAAATTTTTTTTGACCAGCCTCCTTAGTTTCTTAATTTCTTTAGTATTCTTGACTCTGCCCTACCACCGTAAAAAGTTACGTACAGTTTTTGTTACATGTTTGAAACCCGCGAAAACAAAAATAAAATGATGTCAAAAATAAGGTCTCAATTCCAGTTAAATTAACTATTGCTATTTATCGAAACGCTAATTAGGAGATTTTATTTTTATTTTAGGAAACCGTTAATTAAGTTTTTATTAGTATTATATTATATTAAGATTCCAATTGTGAAACTCGTAATATAAGACATTTTTAAAGTTTACTTTAAAACCTCATAAAACACGTGTTAAACTCCAATAAAAATCAACGTTTTTGGATTTACACCTGGATGGTGACAAACCAGTGTCAATACTGGTTTTATTTCCAGTGTTTCCAAAAAAAGTGAAACTAGATGGGCCGACTGAGACGTTTAATCTTTTTTTGTGAGCGGTTTTTGAAGTGGGTGGCACAGTCATCAATTTTTAAAAAAATTCCTCAATATCTTGAAATTTTGAGAAAAACATATCTATGGCTTCTGGCGTCGGCCATTATATGTTTTTACCTAAGCAAAAAGGGTTAAAAACTTAAGTTACAGTGCCCATTGTAACTAAAATTTATATTAAAATAAAATCATCTTAAATTTTTTCACTGTTTACATTAAGTTATGTGATTTTTCATGCCAAAAAATTAATATCCGGATGCCAATTTATCAGCCATATCTAGCCAAATATAGATATATTGGCTTTTCCGGTATCCGGTCGCTGTAACAAAGTCTAATCCGGCATATTGTATATATTAAAAAATATTTTTATTATATTTTACAACCATAGTTATTATTTAGTGAAAACGAGGCAGTAATCTAAAAATCAAAAGAAATCAACGTCTTTCAAAAATTCATATCGGCTAAAACACAATTTTTGAATAGTGGAGTTTTTGGTGTAACTTAACGACGGCAAAATATATATAGATATATTATATTTATATATTATTATATAGAAATAATACAAATAAAGTTTTTGTCGTGTAAGCATTATTTGTATAAGCGTACAAATAATAACTTCCTATTTTATATGTATATATTTATATCATTAGGGTGTAAGCTAGCCTAATGGCACCGCGCATACCGCGGAATTTCAAATAGGTTTAAAATTCCCAAAATTCAATGACCTTTTTTTTTTTTTAAAGTAGTAGGACTTTAAAGTAGTTTTTTAAATAAAACTCCCATTATTTAAAGAACAATAACAATAAATATTCCCAAAAACGCGGTAAAAAATATTTTCCTAGCTAACACCCTGATCCTATGGATACATTTTTTTATAATTATTAAAAATAAGTATATAATAACAGTTGCCATTCACAATACTTTTTTTTGCCGACATATTTGTATATGATTACGACGGTTGTATAGAGGCTCTAGACAACCATGACAACCATGTTAATTATGTATAAATATGTATAATATCTATAATAGAGCTTAAAAAAATGAGGGGTCTTTCAACTTTAGAAGTTAAGTGGATCCGAAGTTATTGCATTTTTTGTGCTAGAAAAACTGAATAAATAAAATAAGAAAACATCAAAAATCAAGCGCAAAAACCAAAACAAACGATACGTTAAGGAAAAAGAGGCATTATATAGATAATTTCTACACAAAAATCCTAAATACCATTTCTTCAATAAAACATAAATAAATACTTGCTTTGAATAGAAGGAAAGGCTATACTTGCTTTTTTCACAGGACATCTTAGGCCGGGTGAATAAAAAAGAGCAACTGCTTTTACTCAGTAATTAACCAGCTTTATGTGAATAAAAATTACTAAGTAAATTGCTTAATTTTTCGTGAATAAAAATTTGTGCAAAACTGCTGAAGTTTTTGTCCGCGTAAAACTGACCAATTACTGAGTAAAAGCAATTGCTTTTTTTATTCACCCGGCCTATTATTTTATTTTTTTATTCACCCGGCCTATTATACCTATTATACATGTCTTGAGAAAACTTGCCGCGGAAACGAAGTTTTGAAGGTAAGGACTCTAAGGTACCAAAACACATCAAACATGTTTGAAAATTTCCATATATATTTAAAAAAGGATGAGGAGTCTAATTGAATGGGGGGGGGGGACCTTTTTAACATTTAAACATAAGATCTTAGTTCTTAGCGTTTAAAAAATTTATGGTCAATTTATTAAAATAAATAACACTTTTTTAAAAAGAGACCGGGTGAATAAAAAAAATGCAATTGCTTTTACTCAGTAGTTGGTCAGTTTTACGCGGATAAAAACTTCAGCAGTTTTGCACAAATTTTTATTCACGAAAAATTAAGCAATTTACTTAGTAATTGCTCAGCTTAAATGAATAAAAACTAAACCAAAATTGCTGAAATTTTTATTCACGTAAAGCTGACCAATTTTTAAGTAAAAGCAATTGCTCATTTTTATTCACCCGGCCTAATGTAAAGCCAAATAAAGCTAAGTACTTTCTAAACAAGGTTGGAAAGAAGTTGAGTCAAACTAATTGATGCAGTAGTATTTTATTTTATTGCAAACCCTTAAATCATAATTTAAGGGTTTTACTAATTTAACTATTGATAATTATCAGTAATTAAATTAGTAATTCAAAAATTAATGATCATATAGTAATTAGAACTGCTTACGGTCTTTTAAACGATAACTCAAATGAGTAACACCAAACATTCAAAGTAATATTAATAGCAACAATAAAGTTTATAATATAACAGTATTAAAGAACATTTACAATATAATATAATATAACAATATTAAAGAATATTTACGATAAGCGGATAAAATAAAAATAATAATAACAATAGTAATAACAATATTAAAATAGCAATAATAACAATTAGGAAGAACACGTTGAAGCAAATTCTGTCCTGCTACAACTTCTGTCTAGCTATATTATAGTCTATATTATGTTCTATAATATAGAGCAGGACAGTTGTTGACAGAGTTAGTTGTTATTCGTTAACTGTTACAAACTTTATTATAAAATAGCCAAGAAATTGATTGGACTACTATCAAAAAACTTTTTTTTAAAAGAAATTTTAAATATTAGCGGAATATTTACTTATAATACAATAAGTTAAACCAAGGAGGTATAACAGCTTAGCTTAGATATAATAGTTTACCTAAGCTATTATACCTCCTTGGTTTAACTTTGAGTAAAAGTTTTTTTATTAGCTTACTTTTTACTTTTTATTGTTATCATTGCTAATATAATTATTATAATTACTATTTTTAATATTATTATAAGTTATAAAACATCAAAAACAGCATGGTACTAATTTTTCTTTTTTATGATATTTCGGTCTAATTTGTATAGACCATCATCAGCCGTAAAATACCAATTTAAAGGCCGTTACAATATAAGGTTTTTAAAATAAAGAAGCCAATATAATGACGACGTCAATAAAAATTGGTTTGTTGATTGATCAAATTGTTTTTATGATTTTCTTAAACAATTATTTGAAGGAACTTTTACCCCGTTATCCCTGTTAAGCAGTACCCGGTATTGTTTAACCTCTTGAGATGTTTGCGCATAGTTAATTTCAAGCGATTCCCTTATTTTTCTTTCATGATAGTTGTTATTTATAGATAAAGTTTTTGGGTGAAGCCAGTCGAATATCCCATGGCATTCTTTGCAATGCTCAGTTGCTCCAGAAGTATGCCAATTGCCATTCATGCTATTAGTTCGGTGTTCTATGCTTCTTTGCAAATTTCTCTTTTTTGTTTCCCAGATATAAATTCCCCCACACGAACACGCAAGTTTGTACACCCCCAAACAGTTTAACAGGGGATAACGGCGTAAAAGCTTAACAGGGATTATTTTATTGACGTCATTTTTGTAATGGCTTCTTTACTTTTTTTAAATTATAAATCGTAATGGTTTTTAAATTGGTATTTTACGTCTGATGATGGTCTATACAAATTAGACCAAAATATCACAAAAAGAAAAATTAATTACAACGATGCTGTTTGTGATGTTTTATAACTTATTATAAAACTACCTACTACAAGAAATATCGCTTAAACACTCATTATTATTGTTATTTTTATCTGTAAGCCAGAAAAGGAAAAATTAAGTAGAGTCACAATCTGCGAAATACAGGTCGGTATTGGGCAATGCCGACTCCTAATCCGACCTATCTTTGCCTTACGACGGCTGTTTTTCTTTTAGCGCGGTTATTATTTTATTAAGTTTTAAACTTTAGTATTAATTTATTTTATTTGTTAAAACCGTTCATTTATATTTTTTTACATTTTTTACATTTATATTTACGATTTTTTAAATATTATTTGGGATCAGAAAATTTATTAGATTACTTATGTTAAACACGTGTTAATTAAAAAACATTTGACTTTCTAATAAATTTGATTCAAGTTTTTCATTAAGGATTTAAAAACGCGATAATTTTAAACAAAGGAAACTCAAAAAATTGCACGGAAACATTGCTTATAAATAAGAAAAAACAACTACAGTAGCGGACAAAACATGGTTGACAAACTCAAATTTAGAACAAAAGTTCATCATAAACTAAAAAAAAACTAATAAAACAATTGAACATATTGTTTTTATGTAGTTTATTACGTTGTTAACAAAATTTAAAACTTTAAATTTTGTTAACAACATAATAAACTAAAAATTTTACTATGATTCAAAATTTTTGAATCATACTAAAAATCACTAAAAAAGTTTCATAACGCATTTTCCCTAACAAACTACATTTTTCATTGGACAAAACAAGGTCGACATTCAAAAAATCAACTGAAAATTCAAAAAACTTCAAAAATTAACTTATTATTTTTCGAAAAATTTTTAATTAACTTAATATTTGGTAGGATCTTCTTTACTTTTAATTACTGCTTTCATTTTTAGAGGCATAGACTCAATTAATGAGTCAGCAATTCTCATATCAATCTCTCGCCAGGCCTTCTAAATTTGTTCAAATAATTCCTCACTGGTCTTCACATTTGCACGCTCAATCTTATTGTCAATTATTTGCCAGAATTTTTTTACGGGGTTCAAGTCAGGACTTTGTGCAGGCCACTTCATTATGGTGATATTCTTCTCCTTGAACCATTGTTTTACAATTTTTGACGTATGTTTGGGATCATTGTCCTGTTGAAAAATTCATTTTAGGGGCATCTCCCATTCAGCATGTGGTAACATAACATCTTCCATTATATCTTTGTAAACAAAGCTGTCCATAATTCCATTATTTTTGTGAAAAGGACCAGTTCCTAGAGCGGAGAAACAACCTCAAACCATAGAAGACGTTCCATGCTTAACACTCTTCTTGGTATGTTATCTGATGTTCTTTAGTATTGAATCTGGTGTTCTTTGGTCTCCAGACTCGCTTCTTGTCGTCGCTTCCAAAAAGGTTATATTTTGATTCATCACTAAAAAGTATGTTTTTCCACAGGTCCAATTTTACAGTCCAATTTTAGTGTGCTTTGGCAAACGCAAGTCTTAGCCTTCTATATTTAAAAGAAGTTAGTAGTTTCTTGGCAGGCATTTGAGGAAACAATTTTGCATCGTTAACTCTTCGTCGCACAGTTGGATTAGAGATTTGTAGTTCAAGTTTTTCGGTTAATTTTGTGGATGACAAAAATGGATCTTTTTTAAGCTCTTTAACAATTATTTGACCTAGTCTTTGTGATGTTTTTCTTGGACGTCCGCCCCGATGATTTGTTTTATAGCAGTCACGAGACCCAAATGATTTGACAGTTTTGCTTACAGTCGATTTATCTATATTATATTTTCTACAAATTTTAGCTTGACGTTTTCCACTTTTAAAATCTTTATTCATATTTTCACGTAAAACATTTCCTAATTTGTTGTAAGTCATTATAAGTTGCAATTTACGCCATATATCACGAGTTAAATCTATTTTTAGTTTAATTGAAAAAAAATTGGTCAGACGTTCCAAAATCTATTTTATTATTTTAGAGTAATATTATGATAAAAGTGAAACAAAAGAATACGGTAAATTGAATAAAGACAATGAAATCTTATAAAAAAAGCATCGTTTTCATTTGTCCACCTTGTTTTGTCTAAGGAAAAATGTAGTTTGTTAGGGAAAATGTTATACATTTTTTTGTGATTCTTAGTATGATTCAAACGTTTTAAATTTTGTTCAGAACATAATAAACTATTTAAAAATTAATATGTACAATTGTTTTACTAATTTTTTAGTTTTTGATCATCTTTAAACATAAAAGTATATATATATATATATATATATATACATATACATACACACATATATATATATATATATATATATATATATATATATATATATATATATATATATATATATATATATATATATATATATATTTCTACAAAGATATTATAAAACTTATAATAAGATATTAAAATAGCATAAGTTTTCAATAACAACATATTTAAATGAAAAATAAAAGTCAGAAGATCCAAAAAAAAAAAAAAAAATAAGTTATGACTTTTTCACAAAAAAAAAAACAAACAAAAAAAGTAGATGAAAACCTATTCAGTTTATATATTTTTTTATTATTTTATAATCAAATTTTTTTATTATTTTATAATCAAATTTTAAAATAAATATTTCAAATTTTAAAATAAATATTTTAGATCGAAATTTTTTCCTAATAAGAAACGTTTACATACTATTTTGAATTGTTCAAAAGATATGTTTTGAAGAATGTTATTTTTATTAATTTTTTGAAAAAATTCATTCCATAGAAATGCTCCACGATATTGAATTTGGAATGAACTGAGTTTGAAATAGAATCTTGGAACTACAAAATTATCATTTGAAAAATTTGTGGGGTACTTATGAGAAATTTTAGTAAAGTAAGAGTGAAATATATTAGGCGACAAACCATGTTTAGATTTAAACATGAACAGCATTACTTGATATATGTTAAGTTTATAGACATTGAGTGCATTAAGTTCCATTAAGAAAGGCTCTCCATGAGCAGTTCTCTTAATGCCAAAAATAATTTTGCATGCAATTTTTTGTTTACTATAAATTTTTTTAAGCTTTCCATAGTTGCTACTTCCCCATGCAATATTGCAATAGGATAGATAACTATGTATAAATGAAAAATATATAATTTTTAAAGACTTGATATTAAGAAATGGTTTAACTCTATATAGAACAGAAATATTTTTGGAAATTTTATTTTCAATAGATTTAATATGAGATTTCCATGATATATTTTCATCTAATATTATTCCCAGGAAGTTTACATTTGATTCTCTTTTAATAACCGAATTATTCATAAAGAGATTGGGTAATTTTAGAGGGAGGTGATCACTCTTACTAGGTTTATGAAACAACAAAAATTTAGTTTTCAGTACATTTAATGAAAGTTTATTACAAATAATCCAATCATTAACTTTTATTAGTTCTTCATTAAATATTTTAAAAAGATCTTTTATATTTTTATTTGAGTAAAAAAGATTAGAGTCGTCAGCAAACAAAATAAGATTTAAAGTCTTTGAAGCTAAATATAAATCGTTAATGTACAACAAAAATAATAGTGGTCCTAGGATGGATCCCTGGGGAACACCACAAGTTATAACTTTGTTTCCTGTTTCATTTTCTTTATACACTATGTATTGTTTCCTGTTTGACAGGTAATTTTTAAACCAGAGTAGGTTATTGTTTAATACTCCATAGAGTTCTAGTTTTTCTATAAGTATGTCATGGTCAACTGTGTCAAATGCTTTTGACAGATCAATAAAAACTCCTAGTGTATAACAATCATTATTGAACCCATCGGATATATAATTTATTAAATCGATTACTGCATGATCCGTTGAATGATTTTTTTTGAATCCAAATTGTTTATTATACAGTATTTTGTTTTTGGTTAAATATATATTAAGCCTATTATACATAATACGTTCTAACAATTTTGAAAAGCATGGTAAGACAGAAATAGGTCTATAATTTGACATAATTGTGTTATCGCCAGTTTTAAAAATAGGTGATATTTTAGCAATTTTTAATTTCTCTGGTACAATACCGGATTGTATTGAAAGGTTAAAAATATGAAACAAAGATGGTTCTATGATATCGAAGATTGCTTTAACTACGTTCACGCTAATTTGATCAATCCCAGCGGATTTATTATTTTTCAGACTATTGTACGCATTACGCACCTCAGTTATATTTAAACTAACTTCTTTCATAGATATATTGGTTGGTTTTATATAGGATTTAAAATTTGTGGTGTTTTTTGGGATTTTACTTGCTAAATTTGGGCCAACTTCAAGGAAATAGTCGTTGAGCTTTTCAACGATGGTTTCTTTATTACTGATCATTTCCCCATCAATTATGAGTTTTTGTGGCAAATTATTGTTAGAACATCTTTTTTTACCAATTATCTGGTTAATCACATTCCAAGTTTTTTGAGTGTTTCCTTGTGTTTTTTTTAGCATCTTAGCATAATAAATTCTTTTAGAGTGTTTCTTTGTTTTTTCAAATAAACTTTTATAATTTTTGTAATTTATTTCATTTGTGAATGATTTATGTTTTAGATATTTTTCATAAAGTTTTTGTTTTCTCTTAGATGATTTAAGTAAACCTTTGGTCATCCAAGGGCTTAAAAGTGATTTTGAATTTAAAACTATTTTTTTTAGTGGAAATGCCAAATCGTAATATTTACAAAACTGCGCCAAAAAAAGATCATACGCCTTATTTGCCTCTTGTGATTGTAATATAAGGTCCCAATCAATTTTTTCTGATAAGAGATTTCGAAAGTGCAACAGGGAGTTTTCATTGATCTGTCGCATTTGGATTGTAGATTTTAAAGCACAATGATTATCAGTTATATTATTTGTAATTAAGAATATTGGGAAATGATCTGTTATGTCAGTTTTGATTATACCAGATTCTAGGAGGCAATTATGAATATTATTAGTAAATATATTATCAAGTAATGTTGATGAAGTGTTAGTTATTCTGGTTGATTTGCTTATTGTTGGAATTATATCATGTTGAATTAAGGTATTTAAAAAGTATTGAACATTTACATTTGAAGAATGATTTAACAAGTTTATATTGTAGTCACCAGTTAAGTAAACGTGTTTCTTTGTTACGTTGGTGTTGCTTAAAAAATTTTTTAAATAAGATTTAAATATTTTAAAATTCCCACCTGGCTTTCTATAAATAGAATTAATGATAATATTTTTGGTTGCTTTATTTGTTATTTCGATGCACAACGACTCATAATCTGTATCATTAACATTGACGTCATTACGCAATATAAAGTTAATAGATTTGTGAATAAAGATACTTACACCGCCACCAACGTGGGTTTTACGAGGTTGGTGAATTGATACGTAGTTATTTAATTCATAATTGCAATTTTTTTCATTGCTTTTTAACCACGTTTCCGTGAGACTAATTATTTTAAAATCGTGGTTTAGATCATGCAATAATAGTTTTAGATTATCAAAGTTTTTATTAATACTTCGAATGTTTAGATTTAAAATTGAAAAATTATTTATTTTTTTACTAAAAAATTGAGTAGATTCACGGACTGAATAGTATTCACTTACAATGTTTTTTTCATTGAAATAGTCATCAAAGCTGCTATTTTCCTTATTAAAGTTAAATAAAAAGTTGTCATCCATTTTGAAAAGAAAAAATAATAAAATAATTTCGTAATCACGAAAATAAGATATTAAAAAATTAAAATACTAGGATATTAAATTATTACTTTTCCTTGAAGCCCAATCGCGTATGATCAGCTTATCATACGAGATGGTTGCAAACTTTCCTGCCGCTCGTTCGATTTTCATCTGTTCCCGTAGATTCTTCCTAATTTGCACTGTCTCAGCGCAAAAATCTTCATTGATATAGATATTTTTACCTTTAAGATTAGTGGTCTTTTTAAGAATATCGATTTTATCCTTAAAGTCCAGAAGTTTTATAATTATTGTTCTTGGTTTAACTGAGTTTTTTTGGCCAGTTCTGTGTGCCCTTTCTATTTTAATGCCTTTTAGACCTAAATAATTTTCAAAAATTTTATTTACCTTCATTTCGCTGTCTTCCCAGCTTTCCCCATCGTTTTCTTTAACTCCGTCAATTCTCAGATTGTTCCGCCGAGATCGATCTTCCATTTCTCTTAGTTTGCCTCTAATTTTAATAAATGCTGATTCGTTACTTTGAATTGCGCTTGTTGTTATACACTTCTCTTGTGAATTAACGACAGACCTAATTTTTTCATCTATTAAGTGTTCGTGAAAACTTAGACTCACTTTAATATCTTCAACCTCTTTTTTTATTGTTTTGATCTGTTTACAATTTTCTTTAATATTTGATTCAACATTATCTAATCGCTCGTATAATATTTTTGTGCTACTACTTATAATGTTTAACACATTCTTTTCTTGTTGTTTTATCATGCTTTCAGTTTCTTTTTTAAACTCCTTAAACATTTTTTTCATCATTTTCTCTATTTGATCGATTGTAACTGCCATAATAAATATATCGAGTATATATATATAATAATAAAATAATAATATTATATATTTTATAATAAAATAATATCTAATACGAAATAACTTTTTGGCTTTATAAAAACGTCTTGCTTGCTCAATGTTCAATGTGCGAAAAAAGTAAATTTGAGTTTGTCCACCATGTTTTGTCGGATAATGTATATTAAAAATTATTTTTTATAGGTTTCCTTTTTCCTCCTCCACGTTTTTTTAAAGGGTCAGATCATTTACATAAAGTTACAAGTTCATACTATGCTACAATTTCAAAGAGTGTTTTTTTTTAATTAAAAAATGGAAAGCAAATACTCTAGGGGAAGTAAATTCATATTCCCTGTAGAGGTTAGAACAACTGGATGTAAAGTGTAAACGGGTGTAAACTGTCTACTCAATTTTTGAAAAATTTGCCGTTAACAAAATCTTCATCTACAGCATATAAACTAAATTTGTATTTCTAAACTGTAAAAGATGTAATAAGTAAACCATGCTTTTTTTTTGTTTGTTAAAAAGCAACTTTAAAATAAACAAATCACTAATTTATAAATTTGCTGTATACTTACATAAAGCTTAATTGCTACATTCGTTAGAATATTTCCTAAAGCTATTCTATTATAAGGCAACGCTTTAATCATAACACCTTTCGTAACTGAAAGCAAAAAATCCAAATAAACTTTTTGCCGACCAGACGTCAGCTTAAAACGGCACTCTTGTGCCGACCTGAATTTCTTCAAGTTTCGCAGGCTGGAGCCACACTAGGCAACGTAATCGTGATTTTTATAAATGCTACCAATGGGAATAAACTTGGCCATGTTTATAAATCAGACAATGTACATTTAGTTATGTCGATGTACATTTAAGTTAATGAGATTGTTCTAAAATTAGCATTTTACTTTTAAAAATTATTTTTAAGGAAGGAGAACGTTGACTAGTGCCATCAACTGCTGCCTACATGTGTGGGGATTTCCATTTCTGTGCGTGATTTTTTGTTTTTCTTTGTTTTAGCAATTAAAAGCTGTGACAATATGCATACTATTATGATTTTCTTAAAAAGCATTTATAACAAAAATATTTTTATCATATTTTAGGCTACCTGAATAAATTAAATATATATATTTTGATCTTTTTTTTTTTTTTTTTTGCGTAATAATATTGCTACAGTTTGAAAATAAACAACAATTTTCAAAATGCTATACTTTAGCTAGAAATAATTGATAACTGCCATTTCTTATTAAAAATATACTAAATGTAAGTCGTAGAGATATAATATTTCACTTAAAATACTCACAAGCAATTTATTTTCTTAAAAATATCTGCATGAAATTAATAAATTCGCAACTTTTGTGCGCGACTTCCACGCGTGATTATTCCTGAACTGCATTTAAACGATTGCTGTAACTCTATGATACATAGTGCAACCCTGTAACTTTCTGGAAAGCTTTACTAATGTTTAAAACGTCATTTTAAAAAATATATATAACGCTAAAACTTATACTTTATGAGGAATTAAAGTTTATTTATCTAGTAACCAAAATTTGAGTTTTTCTGTTCTGTGCATGATTCTGTTTCAAACTTAATTTATTCTTTGTTAACATTACTAATGTATACCATCTTTTGTTAACAAAACATTTATATAGGTTAGAATTAAATGAGAGCAAATTTAAGATCGCCAGTTTTATTATTATGAAAATAATAGACAAAATATATTTTCCGTGCGTGATTTTTTGGAAATGCCTTGCTCAAACATTTCATAATTTTGAGTTAACCAGCCACATTTTAGTATAGTCCTTGTAGCCTTGTTTGATAACTTTTCTAAAATATTAAAGTTGTTATTCACATCATGAAAAATAGGTGCAACATTATTTAAAATAAGGAGCGGCTACGCCATAACTGCTCTTTAAAACCATAACTTATGGTTTTAAAGATTAATTTTTTTATCCGTTGAGTTAAATACTAGCTTATTCTAGCAAGGTATCCAACATACTTGATGTATATATAATATGTTTAATAAAATTATTTTGGTAATCTATATGAATGCTTATATGTTTCACGCAATCGCTAAATTCAACTATTATATCGTCCAAGATTACTTTTACATTACGTAGTGTATATTTTTACGTAACAGTTCTGATTTGGGGTTAACGTTCTTTAAGAATGAATCAAAATGAGTTAATGCTTTTTATAAATAATAATAATAATAAAACACAGACCGGAAAAATATTTGTAAATATTTTAACCAGTATAAAATGATAATGACATCTTAAGTCTGTGTTTTATAATCATACTTTGGATCATCCTAAAGAATGCTAACCTTTGATTTGATTTTCAAAATATTTCTTATTTTAAAATTTACAATAAGCATTGAATAGAATATTGTGTATTTAACTTAATTTTGTTTCAGCCATTAACAAACTACTTATATTAAAAGTAGTTTGTTGATGTTAATTTAAATTTTTATTAATATACTTAAAAATTTTTAAGTAAATTATAAAAATTTATTGCGTATACCCTTAACATTCTTTGTGTTTATTATTTTAAAAAAAATTTGTTTTATAATGTGTTTATTTATTGTTGCCATAATCTACTGAAACATTACAAATATATAATTGATTATATGCTGAAATACTTTAATATCCAGTAAATGATATTTTAAAAGTACCTAATATTAATTACTTTTAATATTATAATATTAACAATGTTTGCTTACCTAACAAAGTTTTTGTTTACTCTAACTTATGATACTCATTTTACATTAATTTTACATGAAATTTACAGGGCAAATATTGTAGTAGATATTATTAAAATGTTTACGTTTACTACTGTGTCTGATTCATTTTAAATTATTAAAATGAAAGAACTTTTTTGCTATTAGTAATCTTCATGTGAGATGCCTACTCAAGTCTTAACCTTCAGTCTGAAGCCCTTATCCAACTATGTTTCAGCATGACCTAATCAATAATAATTTTATGCATGTCTAGATATGCAGTTAAAGATATGTACTTATACTTCTGGTTTAAGTCAACAACTGAAGGTTAGAGATTTGGAAAATAGTACCTATGAATGATTTAGCATGGCAAAGAAAATTTTTTTAAGTTCTTTAAATTATTGGTAACAAATAATAACCCATTTATTCTAAATGTTATGTGGTCCAGCTCTAAGACTTAAACTTTTTTTTTTAAATAGCCAATTTATTTGTGTTACTTTTTCTTTGAATTTAGAAAATTTACCAAAAATCACCTCATTTCAGTGCAATGTTGTTGATGTTCCTGGAATTAAGAAGTCTAAAAGGTTGGAGCTTGAATGTATTGCTACCGGTAAACCAGAACCAGATATTGAGTTTCAATTAAATGGTGCAAATTTAATTAATGGATCAAGAGTAACCCAAATTTCTAAAAATAAAATTATAATAGATGATGTTACATACCAAAATGATGATGGGAAATATAAATGTGTTGCAATTAATGATTATGGAAGGGTGTTTACTGAAAATGAAGTTAAAGTAAAAAGTATGTGTTTTTTTATGGTTTATATAAGTAATGGTTTG
>NC_088933.1:25250000-25252500 GCF_038396675.1 Hydra vulgaris | reverse complement strand
ACCTACAACTTTCACATCCGAGCAAACTCCTATCTTAGCAAGGTCACCGAATTCTAAGCATTGAACCAGCCAAACACGCATCCTGTTTGGACAGACCAAGTCTCCTAACAAACAAGTCCAGCTGTCTCTGGCTGATAGACTTCGGCTCGTCGTTAGGCAGCCAATTATCATCATCTTCATTGCTATTCTTCATGAAGGCACATCATCATCATCACTCAAATCAACATTGAGAAGATCAGAAGAAAACACAGGAGGCTCTTCTCCCTCATCATATGCTCTAGGTCTTATCGCTGATGGTAAGTCAGGGTAAATTATGCTGTTAGCTGTCCTTCTTGTAAATTGCGCCGTGTGTGTCAAACAAAAGTAGCAATCAGTTACATGATCTTTTTGGTCACGCCACGACATAGGTGTGGAAAAAGGCATCCTTTTCAATTTACCCTTAGACCACAGGGACAGGTTAGACAGACACTTAACACAGATCTTATGGGGGGCAAAAACCTTGTCCTCATCCCCTAGTTTCATCTTGAAATAAGCATAATGCAGGGTCTTAACTCGAGGTGTAATGGAACGCTCATCTCCTTTAAACATAAACCTCCTGCAAATGTAACAGAACTTGTTAGGATCGTTATAGCACTTCCGTCTTTGAGACATTCCAAATAATCTGAAATAGCAAAAATAGTTATAAAATATTAAGAATTATAATTCATCAAAACTGAAACTTAACATTTGCTCACGTGAATTAAACAGTGGATGAAGAATTAGATAAAATTGTCAAAAATAAATTGGTTCATTACAACAGTTAGAATTATCACCATTTTCACTAATTAGTTCTTCAGCTCAAGTAATAATAATGTTAAGTGATAATACATGGTAATCACTTTAATATCAAGTCAAATAAATGTATTTGTCCTATACATTCATTAGAGTAAAAGCATCATAGAAATTATAACCATCGACTTCTCTTAGTATAAAGTATATGAAAAATAGAGAAATAAAAATTTCCATTTTACAAAAGAATGGTTCAACCTAGACTATCAAAGCTATACTTTTTCTTTCATCATTCATTAATTACTAAATTTTTTCATTACAGTTTCTCTTGTATAAAAATTCATGTCTGGTAGTGTTATCAACACGTGTATAAAGTGCATAATTGAGATATATGCCATTAATTTAAAGTAATATTTAAATGAGAAAAAGGATGAGAAAACCCATGCAATGATAGAGGCATGGGTATATAAAAAAAATGATAATGTTGAAAAGAATTGAAATTTGGAATGATAAAAGTTTAGAAGAACTAAAAATGGTCAGCCCTATTTGTTAAAAACTCGTGGATAATGGTGGATAAAAAAAATATAACCACCATAATTTACAACCATTTATGCTTTTAAACCATGGTGGTTATACTTTTTTTATTTAACCATTTATTTATTTTACATTTCATGCTTTTACAAGCATGACAAGTAAATATAATATAAAAATATAACCACAAAAAAAAAAATAACCACCATGGTTTACTTGCCATGCTTGTAAAAGTGTATACTATAATTGTAAAATGGTTGGTGTAAATGTAAGCCAAGATTTTAAAGTTTGGTGTTACTAAATGAATTTAAAGTATAAAAGTTTACAATTTTTTAAACATTTTATACTAAATTGTGAAAATGAATTTAAAAATGGCAAAACTTATATAGGTTAAATAATAATTTTTATCAAAAATTTGTAAAGGAATACAAAAAAAAAAAGATTTAATAAAGGTTGAAAATCATCCAGTTTGTTGTAATGTTTGTTTAAATAATGATTTTTTTGTTTACTGTCTTTACACCTTTAGATGTAACAAATGAATCAATGCCAACATTTCATGTAAAACTTCCTAGTCAAACATTTGCACTCCAAGGTCAAGAAGTTACTCTTCTATGTGTTGCAACTGGAAAGTATGTTAACTAATATTTTTTTGTTAATATTATGTGCTAAATATTTTAGCTGGGTTTAGTTTTTTGTTCTATTATGTATATGTGAATGTACTTAACACAGAAGAAATGTTACCTATATATTTGTATGTATGTATGTATATATTGTATTATATATATATATATATATATATATATTTTTTTTACACCCTAATTTTTTGATTTGGGTGTTGCCCAAATACATTCAACGCTGTCGAAAAGGGTCTAGAATTGCCCCTGATAACATCTTTAAGATTATTGAATCCTTCTTTTCCGATCGTAGTATAAAAGTTGTCCTCGATGGTTAGCACTCTTCTTATTATTCTGTATTTTCATTCTCACAGCTAAGGTGGCATTGTTTGCTGATGATACTACCATTTATTCTTGTCATGATAAGAAGTCAACACTCTCTGATTGCTTGGAGGGGGTATTTGAGCTTGAAAATGATCTCACTTCTGCTACAGCATGGGGCTCACAGTGGCTGGTAAACTTTAATTCAGATAAAACCCAATTTTTTTCAGCCAATCGTTATTGCAATAATTTAGATCTTTCTATAT
>NC_088933.1:25235000-25245000 GCF_038396675.1 Hydra vulgaris | reverse complement strand
TTTTCAGATGTAACTACATCTGGAGAAAATTATTTGAAGAAAAAGTACCAGATGTAGTTACATCTTTCTAAATATGTTGTTAAGGGTCGTTGAATTTTTTAGATGATATTGGACAGATTTTATTAAAGTAAAAGAAAAATACTGATGATCTTGGACTATTCCCCAGATGTTGTTGGGCAGATGTACTAATCTTTTGCTATTTGGGTAGATGTACTAATCATTTCCCTCTTTACAATACTGTTTATTTTTGTAATTTTGGATTCAAAATTGTTTTCATGTTGTCGTAATAACTAGGTTTTTAACATTAACTGCATTTGAGGGTTTTTTTAAAACTTGTATACATAAAAAATTGACTGTCGTGGTTCTAATCTCTTAAGTAGAAACTCCTATAGGATGATTAGGCAGATTGAACCATCAACCTCTCTGTACATGATTTATTTGTTTTATTGACTAAATATTATATTTGTTTTAAAGCTTATTTTGTTATCGAGTTTTAAAATTTTAAATCCAATGTCACAAAATCAAGTTTTATAGCTGTTTATTAATTTGAATCTGAAGATCGTGACTTTAGTCTTTTTGTATTACCTAGAAAAACAGGTTTTAGATTTAATATTTTGTAATATTGTAATTATTTTAAGTAAAGAAAAACTGATTATTTTTATTTTTATAAATTAGCCCCCAACCAGAAATAAAATGGTTCCGAAATGGTGCTTTGATAAATGGGAATGATTCTAAGTATGTTGTTTTTCCTTATCAATCTGGTAAGTTGACAATAAAAAGTCTTGACAGTTTTGTGGAAGGACAGTACAAGTGTTTGGCATCAAATAAAGTAGGTCAAGTTGAATCAATTGGCGATGTTCTAATTGCCAGTAAGTCTTTTAATTTCAAATTGGTAATTAAAAAAATGATTATAATAATTTTAAATTTGTAATTAGAATAGTTACAAGAAAAAATTAATTATATTATAGCTTAATAAAATATTTAAATGTAGCTCTTAAATTATAAGTAATTTTAGCACCTAAATTTTATAAGCATTTCACCTTGGCTTTTGTGAACCTAAAGGCGATCTCTACATACTTAACATAAACTAAAGTTCATTTTCATTGTTGTTGTTTTTATGTTAAGTTTCTAACTTTTTATTAGTGATGGGTCATTTGTTTTGTATTTATGTATATCAGATTGCTGATGATCCTTTCAAAACATTATTGGCATTTTTTTATTCTTTAAAACAGCTTTATATATATATATATATAAAGCTGTAAATATATAAATTTATATATATATATATATATATAAAATATATATATATATATATAAACAATTACTGCTTGATTTATAAAAAATAATTGCACATATCATGGTTTCCACTTGTATTTTTATTTATGTTTCACCTGTTACCATTGACAAGTCAGAAAAACAAATAGCCAAACTATACATTTCTTTAATATGGTAAATTTTGAAAATTATGAACTTTTTAACGCTGGAATGCAAGTGTTCTTACTTTATTTGAATTCAGAGGGTTAAGTTAAAAAAACTGTAATTAGTGGTTGTTTTTTTTTTACAATTTTATTTGTTGATAAAAAAAATATTCATAAAAGTTTTTGCAGACAATCTTTAGAATGAAGAAAACCATAAATAAAGCAACCAAATATAACAATTGCGATTGTTGATGTTTGATTTAAACTAAATATTTTTACTTTCTGGATAATGTTGAAAACGTTTGATAATAAAATACATGTTATATTATGCCGTGTTAAATTTGTAATTAATTATAATTTTTTTATATTGTAGTTCCAGTGAGTTTTAATAAAAGCCTTATACCTACTGTTGTGGTCAATGGAGGCAATGTAAGTATGGAATGTTCAGCTACAGGAACTGAGCCGATAGTTTATGAATGGTATAGAAATGGAAGCCTCTTAACATCGTATGCTTCTGGAAAGTATATAACTTCTTTTGATTATTGTTACTAATTTATTTCAATAGCTTTTTTTTTGTTTGTTTTGTTTTTTTATAAAAACTCATCAAAAGTTAGCTATTTCATAAAGTGTTAATTATATTTTATCTAAATTGTGTTGCTAACGGTAAATTTTAAAAAATTTAGTTATTCGATGGTAATTAATGGCGGGAAACTAGAAATCAGTTCTGTTCAATTTGCTGATGCTGGATCTTATCAGTGCTTTGTGTCGAATAAATATGGACAACAAACTAGTGCGACTATTTTAACCGTTAAAGGCACGCATTTTATCATACAACTTTTTTTATCAAAATTCAAATTATAATTTCTGATTTTATATATTAGATAACCTTATATATTTAATAACTTCTACATGTAGTTGAGCTTGTAAAATCAGTTTTGATTATATTTTTTCTTTAGCCTCAAATGTAGTAGATCCGGGAAGTCGGCATATTTCATCTAACAACAATGTTTTTCCACTTAAGTACATTATTATAATTGCCTGTGCAACAGCTTCATTAATTATTTTAATGTTTGGAACTATACTTGTTTGTCGTTATAAAAAGAAATATAAAAATCACAAAAGAGCTATTTATGTACCGTCTACAAGAAGAAGTAAAAAAAACTCTATTGATCTTCCTTCACCTCCAAAATCATTTACTGAATATAGTGATGATGAATTCTCGTCGGACAGTGAGAAACCGGTTGATTTTATTGATTCAACGACTGTACCACGGCAAAATTATAATCGTAGAATAGAAAATACAGTACAGCCTAATAAGGATTTGCATATTTACTGCGATATAACAAACATTCAAACTGAAAACCCACAAAGCAATTCTTTGACTACTAATCAATGGAGGAACAGCACTCCATCTGCTATTCTATAAAAAAAAAAGTTTTTTAGTGTAATATTTTAATTAATATTTTCTATTAATTCAAAGCTAAAGAATAATAAGCGCAATGCTGAAAACAAAAGTGAAACCTTGCAAATGTTTACGTTAAAAAAAGATAATTCAGGGCCGAAATAGCGGTAAAGTAGGCCAAGCGCATAGGTTGCCATGTTTATTCAAGTAGTTTGAGCATACGAATAAAGTTAATGTTCTACTGCATTTTAGTCATTAAATCAATGAAGATGAAGACTCTTCCTGAAGCGCTTAAGCACTAAGGCATTTTGATACTTCTGCCCTGAATTAAAAAGTCCCCAAGCAAATAGTTAACATTTTATTCAATTATATTTAGAAATGGTGTAAAGTTTTAAAATTTATATTTTCATTACCAAAAAGAACTTTTTTTCAGGTTCCTTTTTGCGTTAACTACATTATTCATTATTTGTTGTAAGCTTTTTTTTTTTATATAATTTAACTAATTATTGTTTTTTTAAGTTAAATTTTTTTAAAGCTTGCTTTTAAATTTTTATACATTTGGAAGTTTTTGTTACCAAGACAAATATATTATTTTTTTGTAGTCATGTTTTTACAAATCTTTATGCAACTTGTTTTTATATGCACACAAAAGGTCACTACAGCTTAATTACATCTAAAAATAGTTGTATGACTTAATGAAGACAATTTAACTTTAAAGGCGGCAATAAGTTGAACTTGTTGCAGTGAACTATTGTAATATTTGCTCAAAATTTTTTTTTCTTTGCTAGACCGTCTAATCACGGTTACACATGTTAATTTATATCTCTTGTGCCGTCATCCACTTTGTCATCGTCTGAACATCGTCATATGCGAACGCTAAAATAATGCTTGGAGTGACATTTACAAGATTCTCCTACTGTATTCAACCCACATAAAAATCAGGCTGATGCATTGACAAGAGTTTCAAAAACCTCGTTAAATGAATTTTCATTTTCAATTTGGGTGTACACTGAAAGATTCCTTATCTCGGCACAATTAATATGCATTGCATCATTGATGCAACAACGTTTTTGTAATCTGAGATATTTTAATTGTGATATAAATTTTTATAACTTTCTAATGATTTAGTGCAAATAACTTATTAACTAATTTAACTAAAATCTGAATTATACTAAAACGATTTGCTGTTACACAAATCTAAGTAAAATTAAAAAACTTTTTAATAAACAAAAGCATTCTATTACTAATGGTAATAGAATAATATCCTAAGTAGTATTCAATATATAGGCCGTTTTACACACTCCCAATTTATTTTTCAAAGTAAATCGGCACAGATACTTAACTAGATATTCTAGCAACAAGTGTATACAGCCCAAAAGTTTTTTTTCGCGAGAATTTTTTTGAGTTTTCAATCTCAAAAAAACTCTAATTCGTAAGTCTTTAACACTTAACGAGTTCAAAGCAAAACTAAAACAATTGCTACTTCTTAGCGACGAAACGCATGTTTTTTTCTGAGGCTATCTATAAGCTATATACAATACTTTCTGAGGCTGTATATAGCATTGATAAATAAAATTGCCATGCTACTTGTATTACACACAAATTGCTCTATTGTAAGTTTTTTCAGCATTATATATTTCCTTGATCAATGAACTCCCATTACCGCAATACTTTGACCATTACTGTTTCTAATTTCCAGTCAGATGATCCCAAACTTCGCCTTGGCTATTGGCTTTTGTAAAACTAGAGTCAAATCTAAGCTAATTTTTGACAGGATGGTATCCTATTAAGTGCCCACATATTTAAAAAAGTGCGCCGTCTTTTTGGTTTTTCGTTATTAATATCTTCTGACACTGAAATTTCATCTCCGCGTCAGAAGATATCACTTATGCAGCGCTACATTCTTCCGGCTATTTTGTTATATTTCACACCACGCCAAATGGTTTACGACATTTCTAATGTTATTTTCACTTTAACCATTATGTCTTGATGCTCAAATCAGTTACTTTACTTAAACAAAATCTGTTTAAAACTGAAATCATAATTTTTGCTGCGGAATTTAAACCAAAACCGAGTCGTGTAAAGTAGTTTTGTACCTCTATGTAAAATATTACCACAAAACTTTAGTAAGTTTTGTGGTAATATTTTTTTATTTATATAATGTATATGCATGTAGGCATGTCTAATATCAAGAATTTAAAATTTGCCATCAATTTTTAATCCAAAATCTCACTGTTTTATCGTATGCGTCAATTCAGGCATTATAACTGCCATAATTATTTAACATAAGAAAGTCCAAAACAGGTCGCATGTGTCTTATATTTTCTTGTTCAACTACCAATAACGGAACAGTTCTTCTTTTCATCTTTTTTTTATATATTTTCAACTAATCCTTCTCCATCCTTAATGAGTCAATTCGTTAAACTTGTGTATAAATCAAAACCTTACATTGTACTCAGTGCTGGATTACGAGGGAGGGGGGGGGGGGAGGCTTAGGGGGGCTATAGCCCTGGGCCCCGCAATTATAGGGGTCCCCAAATAGTTTTGAGGACCTTTTTTTTTAGTCATTTTTTACGCCGTGCACACAAAAAAGGCCTCCAAAATAAATAGCCCCGGGGCCCGAAAAGTCTTAATCTGCCACTGATTGTACTGCTTCTGTTATGCTTCCATTTATATTTACCACGCAACTTTATGCCATCAAAATATGCATCAAAATAGTAACAATCAGTCATAGTAACAGATCTATTTCCGTGTACATTAAAGGAAAAAATGGAATTCGATTTTTTCATCATCTATGTGCACTCCTTCACAACGATTAATAACAGCCATACCAATAACAGCTTACCAATATCTTTAACAATACTTTTTAAAATCATTACTGATATTTGCAGTTGTTTCTCAGCAATTAACAATGTTGTTTTAAAATTTATAAAACCAGTGATATTTTAATATATATGAAAAACATTTAGGTTTTTTTTGAAGTTTTATTTTGCAAAACAGATATAAACACTCGTTGCAGAAATTTTTCAATTTCAGCTTGGGCTGACAACATAATTTAAAACAAACTGGCTGTGTAATCATTGACAACTTTGCCTTCTTTTGATTTCCGTTTTCTTGCTATTGCTAAGCTGCTCATATGAAACAAGTTCCTTTTCTTTGAGAAAGTACAAAGTTAATAATGCAGATTGCTAAGTTTTTGTAGATCTCTGACCAATTTAACTTTTCTCAGCCTTACTAGCGTATTGCAAGATTCATTAAACTTTCCAAATATTTTTACTTTGGGAGTCATAATGTCAGAATAGTTGTAGTCAAGACAAATATAATTACTTTTTTGTTTTCATGTTTTTACAAATATTTATGCAACTTATTTATACACATACACAAATATTTTCTTGGTCGTAACCAAATATAAAAATAACTCTATGAATTAACTTTACCAATGGCGATAAGAAATTACAATAAAATTTTGTAATCATTTTTTTTTTAATTTTAATAATTTGTTACAAGTTATGTTTTTTAAGTTGTTTTTCAAAATAAATATATTGAGTAGTTCGTTCAGCAAGAATTTGAATTTGCTTTTTATTGACATGGATTTAGCCAGAACCTATTAACAAAACAGGTCGAATATGCGTTTTATTATGTAATACAAAGACCTAGCTAATTTTTTTTTATTGTTCTTAATTTAGAAAAATTATATACCAGAAAAAATATTGCAGTTTGAGTTTGTATTATTTGTTGATGCTTTGATGTAAACTTCGAGAACTTGTTCAAGTTAACTATAAATTACGGTTACCGAAAGCACAAATAGAATTTGGATGAAAAGCTTTCAGTTCGCGACTTTGCATTCAATGACCTTTTTTTTTTTTTCTTTTTTTAGGTGCCCCAAGAAGTCCTAACGGTCTTGTCACAGAGCACCGCGGAAGTGCATTTAACCAGAAAGCTCACGCCTCCTTCCTTACCGTGACGCGAAAATTTGTCCAGAGCTCGTTTCGAACCTGGATTTCCTGCTTATAAAGCAAGCGCTCTAACCACTGCGCCACGACCTCATCGTAACATCTCGTGTTCGTTAAAACTATGATAATAAAAAATTTATATTAGTTTGAAATCAAAGCTTTAAATAATTTCAAACCTTTATAACTATATTTTTTGAGTATATTCCTTCTTTTTACAAACGGTTGGTTACTCTCAGTGACGGACCCAAGATTTTTTGATGTATGAGATAGCTAACTTCCATACATGGAGCAAGCTCCAAACATATGAAATTTGTAACCCCTTAAAATTGAGGGGGTATAAACTTTATATGGTCATAATTTTTGAACGCTGAGAGATAATATTATGAAACTTAAAATTTATCGATGACTATAAGTCTAGTTAGAACAGTACAAAAATATCTTTATTAACTGTTTGCCCCTCACGTTTGGGGGAGTGGGGTGGGGATAAAGTTTAAGGGTTTTTTCGTTCCCAGCTTTCAATCATCGCAATTTTTTGCAAAGCCTGATTATTTGACATAAGTATAAACATAAAAATGTTTAGAGTTTGCTCTATGTCTGGAAGTTAGCTATCTCATACACCAAAATATTCTGGATCCATCACTGGTTACTCTGAGCCCAAGGTGATATAAAAACAGAAAAGATTTTATTAAAAAGTTTCACATAAACTTTTGTTTATAGGAACAAGTAAAGCAACTTCAGATATGTGTTATTCATTTTGAATAATTTTAACAATACACTAGTGATTAATTAGCCACAAAAAAAAAAAAATCAAAACTTAAATAAGATTATTAGTAAAACATAAAATTAAAAAAATTCTGTTTATTCTATAAAATATTATTTTAGTAATTATCTTAGATCAAATATCACTGGAAGAGAAGCAGTATGCTGGCCAGGTGTATTGTAAAAACAGACTTTAGGTCGTTTAGTAAAAAAATAGGAATAGAGATGAGTTAATTATTGTATTTGTCATAACAGTAATAATTGTAGTTATAATTGTAATGCTATTGTATATTAGTATAGAAGCTTTAGTTACTCTTCATAGCAATGTAAAAATTGCAGCTCAGACTTTAAGTTTAAGTGTGGCAAAAGCATTAAAGTACTTAAGACAAACAAACCACCCTTTGAATTTTAAGAATAGTAAACCAACTGAAACTTTTGTTACTAACATTAATGATGCATTTGATATTTAAAATAGTTGGAATTTACTAGCAAAAAATTTCAAGTCTGGCATACAAACTTGGAACAAAGAAAAAATATTTTTACATATTGATCAAATAATTGAATATCTGAAAAGCCTTAGAGAATTACCAGATGGACAATTTATGTATACAACAGGAAAAAAATGGTTTTTTTAGGCATGATTATTAGTCTGAATTTTTTGAAGTCAATTTATGAAGAAAATGTTAATAGCAATGAACCTATATTGAAATATGTTTTAGCATATAAATTGTCCCAAGACCATCTTGAAGTTTTTTTTAGTGCTATTCATAGTTGCGGTGGTCATAATAACAACCCAACAGCTCGCCAATTTAAAAGTGCGAATAAACGTCTTTTGATTCATTGTGAAGTGACTGGTTCTCAAAATGCAAACTGCCTAGACACCAATATCAATTTTAACTGTAAGTACAAACTGAAAGTCTCAAATTGTATCATCGGGAATACAATGTTTAGATAATTTAAGGGGTGATAATGATCATGCCTATTATAAGCTTCCAAAATTTGAAATGCTATCTTTTTACGTTGTTGATGTTGTAAGCAATATTGCTGGGTTTGTAGTTGGGCAAGTTAAACAAGTTATAAAATGTAATCCTTGTATTTGTGCCTTAACATTGGGTGAAGATGCTTCTACACTTAACTGAAACAGTATACCTTAAATCCAAAGACTGACCTTATAAACGTATCACCTGATGTTATTAATTTATGCAAGTTGGCTGAAACAGAATTCAGAATATTAGTGTAAACAGATAGTTTAAATAAAAGAAACATAATAGAAATATTAGTGATCAAATGTTTGCTTAATATGCACAAATCTGTTTTTAGTTGTTTGCATGATCATATGTTTGATGAAGATCCTCAAGGTAATCATATAATATCTTTAGTCAAAATTATTATTTAATATATAAAAATTTAAAGATACGATTACACCACAAAGCTGATTCGATCACCGATTTACGACATAATAAACTTATGCTTTTACTTTCGAATCAATAAGAAGTTATTTTGTATATTAATGTAATGTATAATAAAACATATAAAATTGTATTAACTGTTACGTTTTTTAATCTAAGAAATCGAAGAATGCATTAAAAGTTGATACAAATAATGAAATTATAAATTTTAAATTTAAAAAAAAAAAAATAATAATGTTTACTACAAAATTTTACATTTAACGTTTTCTTAGAGCTTTATTTCGTTTTTATCGCGTTTTCTTTTGCTCAAACATGACGTCACGCGCTAAAAGATGTTGGCTTCAAAATATTTAACTTACAGCGTGTCTTATCAGTTTATATGGTCGAAGATTTGAACAATAATAAATATCTGAAAGACGTTTTTCAATTGTAAAATAAATTCAATGAAAAATATGCCTTTAAAAGATAAAAAAAGTATACGCATAATGTATCAGCCATTGTTTGATTTTTATTATAAAGTTTATAATTATGATTATTATTTTTAAAGAAATATTTAATAAAAAAGTTTTTAATATTTTAAGCATTAAACGTTTTGTATATGTCAGGCCCGTAGCAACCGGGGTGGCAGCTGCCCCCCCCCCCCAATAATTTTTTAAATTAATAATGACTAAAAAAATGACTTAAAAAAAAAGAAAAGGTCCTTAAAACCATTTTGGGACCCCAAATCCAGCGATCCCCCTCCCCCAATATAATGATCAAAACAATAGAAATGATCTCCATGACAAATAAATTAATCCAGAACTTTTTTTTCAATTTTAGAGTTTTTCAATCATACCGAAACCAATCTTAACAGTTTTTGCAGTTTCTTATTAACTTTATTAAAAAATCTCCATAACGTTATTTTAAATAATGATTTAAATAACTCAAGCTGGTCCTTTTAAGTCTAAAGTCCATAGACTTCTTTTCTTGTTTTTGCTTTCTGAGTAGAACCATTGCTAAGCTCAAGTGGAGTGGTCTAATTAGAAGATAATTATTACCAAATATACAAAATCTCAAATA